>NC_053025.1:49419679-49628659 GCF_003073215.2 Triticum urartu
AATTAAAATGCATCAACCGCGTGTGTAGCCGTGATGGTCTCTTCTCGGCGGAGTCCGGGAAGTGAACACGGTTCTTGTGTTATGCTTGAACGTAAGTAGTTTCAGGATCACTTCTTAATTACTTCTAGTTCACGACCGTTCTTTGCTTCTCTTCTCGCTCTCATTTTGCGTAAGTTAGCCACCATATATGCTAGTGCTTGTTGTAGCTCCACCACATTACCCCTTTCCTACCCATAAGCTTAAATAGTCTTGATCTAGTGGGTGTGAGATTGCTGAGTCCCCGTGACTCACAGATTACTTCCAAAACCAGTTGCAGGTGCCGTTGATACCAGTGCAGATGACGCAGCTGAGCTCAAGTGGGAGCTCGATGAAGATCGTGTTCGTTGTGTTGTTTCGTTGCCAGTTGGTCAGTAGTGGAGCCCAGTCGGGGCGATCGGGGATCTAGCATTAGGGGTTGTCTTTCTTTATTTGGTTCCATAGTCGGACCCTGATTGTATCTGGATGATGTAATGCTATATTCATGTATCATGTGAAGTGGCGATTGTAAGCCAACTCTTTATCCCTTCCATATTCAGTACATGGGATGTGTAAAGATTACCCGCCTACCATGCGGTGATGCCTCTAAGTCGTGCTCCGACACATGGGAGATATAGCCGCATCGTGGGTGTTACAAGTTGGTAATCAGAGCCTTCCCCGACTTAGGAGCCCCCTGCTTGATCAAATCGTTGGTGTTGTTGAGTCTAGAAAAATGTTTTGAGTCTTATAGGATTATATATATCGGAGAGTAGGATTCTTTTTACTCCTCGGTCCCTTCGTCGCTCTGGTGAGGCCTCCTGACGTAGAAGTTTTGAGTCTTCTCTCCTCAAATTTCACTAAATTTTTTTTAGGATCACGCGGGTATCTTGGAATCATTTCGATGGTTTTGTGATGAGAACATTGTTCTTGGTGCCTCCTGACATTTAGGGGTTGTGGCAGTGTCCCGGGGAGTTGAGCTCCGAGGTGTTGTCGTCACAATTTTATCGTTGCAGTTCTGGAATACCTGAGTTCGCCGACATCAAAAATCTCTTTTATGCAGTTGTTGGTGAGATAACCTCGATGCCACCCAGTACTTGGGCGGGAGTTCGGGAGTATTGCCATAACTCGTATAACGGATGCTTTTCGAAGGTTGAGGTAAATTATTTCCGAAGGTTTCTTGGTTATGTGTTGAAGGATGGATACAGCTGGATGTAGGATTTGTTAGTTTGGGTGAGATATTATGCTTCCCCTGTATCCCCAACACCTGATTGCATAACTAGAAAGTTTCGGGAGTTTATAAGTGGGAATTCAAGTAGCTATTAGGATATCTTTTCGACGTATGAATGATATGAGATTGGGGTTCGACGTCTAGTGGTCCGCCCATCCACAGTTGGTTTTACAGTGGTCTCGTTGTGTCTTAAAGAGTCCTTGGCTATGCTGACTCGGGGACGCTTCGTATGTCATGTGCACTACCTTGTACATGATGGTGTTGTACGATCGAGCCCGTGTGGGCCCCACCATGAAAACTTCGAACGAAATCTCTATCATATGTTTGTTCCGGCTTATTCTGCAAGCCAATCCTTTGTTTTTGTTTTGGTTTGTGGTATTCGAGTTGCTTCAATGTCAAGTGCTGATTCCTTATTTCTCCTAAGCGGTGTTCTCATACTCCTATGTGAATACTAGTCCTTCTCGATCTTCGAGTTTGCCATCTCAATTTCTTCTGAACCGGTGTGTCTCCCTTCAAGTGGATCCAATCGTTTTCAACATCCGCATGATCAACTCAAGTTTTTCTCAACGGTGTTTGTTTCATCCGTCCCAAGTTGTCTTTGTTTTCCCGCCCTCCCACCCTTTTTCTTCAAGGAATCAGATTTCTAAATCAACTATCCATTTTATTCATGTGAAGTCTCTTCATCCTTTTCTTTCAAGTTTCGATCCGGTGATTTATCATGGAGATTCTAACGGAGCTTCAAGTTCATCATTCGTCATTCTTTTTCTTCTCCGGTGGATTCATTTCAAGCTTTGTCAATCATATCTTTTCCTCATTTCACAATGCTTTCTCACATCGGTGCACCTCTTAATCGCTCATCTCTCTCTATTCATATCCGTAGTGCTGAAGATATCTCAGGAGATTCGCGTTTCCATTGCTAATTCGTTTAAGCTATCTCGAGGTTGTTATCTCATTCAACCCATTTAATTCAACCGGCGCAATCTATCTTTTAAATCGTTCAACGGTGTTTCTTTTGAGTGGGCCCTAACCCACATGTCTTTTCCCAGGATCTTACCTGACTCTTCTATTTTCCTGGAGCTATCCTCAAATTTCTTTTCAAAGTTTGATGTAAGAATGAATTATCATCAATCATATGTCTTTCTCCAAGATCTTTCATATTCTTTTCATTGTTGGCTCAACCTCTTCGCTTTTCATTATTCTTGAGTGCCTCAACAATTCATGGTGTTGTTTCTCGTCGTCATTCTCGGATCTTGAAGACCGAAGAAGAGTTTCTCTCAAATCTTGGTCCGTTCTCTCGAAGATTCTTGGTTGTAGCTTCATGCCATCCTCTCATAATTGTTTTTGATTGTGAGAATTCTTTTCACCCTTCCAGAGCTATTCAGAAGTCTTTTCAGTTTGATTCTCCAGAGCCCATCATTTGAGAATTATTCATTCCAGCTTTCAGCTCTCGTTCTCCAAATCTTACCGATCCATCAGTCAAATATTCTATAATCAGCTCGTGATCTCTTCGTTCACTTGTATCTAAATTTTATCAAGTATCTTCGTTCCCTAATTATTCCCGGTGTTTATTTATATTTTCTTCTTTCATTTCCAATTCTTACGGTGGTTCATTCAAGATTTCTTTTCCTTCATTATCATATCAAATTATTCATTGTTTCAATCCTACCGGTGGTTCGTTGAAGACCTTCTCAAGTTTGCGCTATATCTCTCTTAATCCTTTCTACGAGAATAAGTAGTATGACAAATCCGTTGCTTGTCATCAATTTTAATTGGTGAAGGATAAGCATAATGTAATTCTTATTATTGTTTCATCAAGTAAATTCAATTATTTATTCCGGAGGTTCATCAAGCTCTCGGTTTTCAATTGTTTCATTTTTTCTTTCCCGGAGTTCCAAGCTCTCGCAACTATATCACCACGGAGATCCATCTAAATCATTACAAGGCTTCACCTTGTCTTTTCAACTTCTCTTTCTTTTTATCATCATTTTGTTACCGGAGTTCTTCATGGAGGCTCTACATGGTGGTTCATCAAGGATTCTTTTCATTCTTCAATTGTTCGTCAAGATTTTCTCTCGAAGCTAAGTTCTGCCAAGCTTACTCAAAATTAAACATGGTGCTTAACACATGTCTTGTTTTGAGGAGTTCAAACATTCTTCATCTTGCATTCCAAAGTGCAATTCTTCCTACTTTATCTTTTGAGGTGGTGTTATATCATTCTTGACAATTTCCCTTCGTGTTTCATGATTCGCAAGTTGTTAAGAATGAGATATTTAAACCCATCATTTTCTTCCTTGGAATTATCTTGGGTTATATTTCATATAAATCTTTCCCTAAGGATTGTTGCTATTTATGGTGCTTATAAATGACCCAAGTTCTTCATGTATCCTCCCGGTGAGATAAGCTTCTCGTCCCCTTGTTGATATCAATCCAATCTTTTGTTTCCGTAGTGGCAGAATTTCACCTCATAATTTCGAGATGTTTTCCATAAACCCACAACAAGCTTACTCTTTTCGTTGTTGGTTTTCCAACAACTCCGTTCGACCTTTCTCCTAAAGATGTTTTTTCAAGCTCATTTGAGGTAGAAGATGTTGTTTTCTTCTCCGTTCTTTTAATTCTATTCTTTTATTTCTTCCGGAGGCTTTGTGATGTTGTTGCTATTTTCACCCATCATCTCGTTTGGTCAAAGATCATGTTCTTTTCGTGCTTATCCATTTAATCGGAGTGTCGTGTTTTCATTCGAGCTCTCTCATCTTATCAAGTTTTGCCTCCCTTCTCAAACCAGAGTGCTGTCTGAAATCTTTCTTACCTCTTGTGCCATTCTTTCAATAGCTCCGGAGGCAGTGTGTTTTCATCAAGTATCCTCTCATCTTATCTAGTTCATATTCAATTCCTTTCATTTACAGTCAGAGTGCTGTCCAAATTTATATCATTCTTATTCCTTCTCGATCTTGTTTAACCGGAGTGTTGTGCCTATCATTCCTCTTCTAACCAGACTCTCATCCAAGTGCTTTCATTTTGCCAAGCTCGTATTCTTTACCTTCCATTTCCAGCCGGAGTGTTGTCGTAATTGATCTTTATAGTTTCTTGTACATCTCGTTTCAACCGGAGTGCTTTCATGTATTTCTTGTCCATTACAACCTTTTTCTTATGTCTTTCACCCTACAAGGCTCTAGTAAGGTTCCTTGTTCCTATTTTCTAACGGAGTGTTTTCAACTTTGTTCATCTTCATTGTATTCTTTCTCGAATTTGTTCAACCTCGCAAGGTTCTTTGGTTTCACTCATTCGTCAAAGAAGCAACTTAGTTTTACCTCTTCTCTTCCTTTTCCGTTTCTCTCCGATGCCATCCTAGATCTCGGGACGAGATCCTCTCGTAGTGGTGGAGTGTTGTAACGCCCCGAGACCGATGCGCCAGGTGTCTTCCAGTTATTCACTGTCTTTGCTATGTCTTTCGCTTGCGTGTTGCATCTTGTCATGTCATCATGTGCGTTGCATCATCATGTTTTCAAAACTTGCATCTGTCCAGGTCTCCCCATTTCTCTCCGTTGTCCGTTCTAAGTCCAACCACACTTGCACGCACCCGCGGCACATCCGAAATATTATTTTATAAGTGGCCGGAAAATGTTCTCGGAATGGGTTGAAAGTTGGCAAGCGGTGTTGTTATAGTGTAGATAGGCCGCCTGCCAAGTTTCATCGCATTCGGAGTCCGTTTGACGCCCCAACGGATAACTATAGCGGCAATATTACTCGGTCTTTTCGTCGAACGTTTTTGGTCTCCGAAAACCGTTGTCGGGTCTCTCTCTCTCTTCTCTTCTCTCAGGCTGAGGCCTTCTGCACAGTCCTCAACCTATCACCAGGCCCAACCTAACCTCTCTCGTCAGCCCGCGACCCTCCTCGCGCGCGCGTCCGAAAAGATGTCCCGGACTCGACCCGGGCAGTCGTCACCATTGGATCCGGATCATCCCCAAACATCTACAAAACATCACCTTTTCTTATTTGGGTCCCCTAACCTATTTATCCGGGATCGTCCGATTAATATTGGAGGGACCAAATGCCCCTATCCAAAAATCCTTTTGCTATATATGTATAGACCAACCCTAAAATTTAGGGAGATGTCCCATCCTCCCAGCCAGCCACCGCCGCCACTCCACAAAATCTCCCTCGAGATCCATCCCCATTCTTCTTCCAATCAGCCCGCAAGCCCCCTCCTGTTCCTCGATCCCCAAACCCCGCGCCTCCTGGAGCTACTTCTTCCGCCGGCGGTTGGAACCACCATTGCCAGGCCGACCCCCGCCTTCTTCCCTCATTCTTCCTCCTCCCTCTGTTCGTCTCTCTCTCTCTCTCTCAAGGCTCTCTCTTTGACTTGGACAGAAAATGCCCTATCCTTGCAGGACCACCACCGTCGCCATGGACCGCCGCCACCGTCGAGTCGCCATGGCCTTCCCGACGTCGCCGGTTGCCCGCAGCTGCCGGATCGGATCCGTCCCCAAGGGATCCACCGTGGCCCGCCGTTCCTTCTGCTGCCGCATGCTTCCTTTCATGCGAGACCGAGACGAACAAGCGCTTCCTCCTGCTCGATTTGCCCATGCCCAGGTGCTTCACCAAGCAGAGGGCGGGGTCAACGGCGAGGCATCCGGCGGAGCTCCGGCGACGGAGGGAGGCGGAGCTCGCCGGGGATGGAGGGATCCGGCCCGAATGGAGGGAGATAGCCTAGGCCAGTGCCCAGCCTCTGCTTCGCCTCGTCATGCCCCTGTCGCTCGCGTTGACCGGTTCGCTACCCAACCGGCCGCTCCAGCGCCAAGGCCCGACCTTCTCCTCCAACGTGCCAGGCCTCTCCACAGTTTGGGCCGAGCCCATATAGTGAGCAGTCACCCAGATCCTTTGCACTGTTGGGCCGGCCTTTGTTTCGACCCATTCCTGTTTTTTTCAGTTATGCGAATTTGTCTATTTACCAGGGATTTATACTTTTGCAGATTAACCCTTGCACTTCATGCATATAAAAACTCATCAACCGTGCATCATATTAAAATGTTTTATATATGAAAAATGCTTAGTTTTTCATCTAGTTTCATAATATGTCACTTTCACCCATGCTTAAAATGTTTAAATTGATGTTTGTGTAGATTTACTCTTATGACATGCTAAAATGGTTTATTTCATAACTAAATAACCGTAGCTCCGAATTTAATAAACTTTATATGTAAATGGGGTAGAAAAATGCATAGTTTAACATGGTGGCATCTCTTTGCATGTTTAACAACTATAAAGTATGGTTTAGGGCAGAACAATACCAAACCTAAAATATGCATATGGGGATTTACCGGAATTGTTCTTTGTTGTTTCCGGCCTCATTTAAACTTGCCTAGATAGATAGTTTTGTTGTGCTTCACCCCTTGTCATGCTAACCAACATTTAATTTTGTTGAGTACCTGAACGAGAGAGAACTAAATAAGTCATGTGGTGTTTTCTTCAATATGCAACTCTGTTGCATATTGATCTCAACTTAATTTGTAGTGTTTTTTGTTGCACTTTGCCATGCCATGCCTCATTAAACCGGACATGCATCATACTTGGTTGTGCATCATGCCATGTTCATGTGTTGGTTGTTTACTATGTTGTGTGCTTCTTTCCAATGTTGCTTCTTCGGGTTGGTTCCGATAACGCCGCGTTTGTGAGGACCCGTTCGACTACGTCCGTTTGTCTTCTTCATGGACTCGTTCTTCTTCCTTGCGGGATCTCAGGCAAGATGACCATACCCTCGAAATCACTTCTATCTTTGCTTGCTAGTTGCTCGCTCTATTGCTATGCCGCGATACCTACCACTTACTATGTCATGCCTCCCATATTGCCATGTTCAGTCTCTAACCCACCTTGTCCTAGCAAACCGTTGTTTGGCTATGTTACCGCTTTGCTCGGCCCCTCTTATAGTGTTGCTAGTTGCAGGTGAAGTTTGAAGTTTGTTCCATGTTGGAACATGGTTATGTTGGGATATCACAATATCTTTTATGTTAATTAATGCATCTATATACCTGGTAAAGGGTGGAAGGCTCGGCCTTATGCCTGGTGTTTTGTTCCACTCTTGCCGCCCTAGTTTCTGTCATACCGGTGTTATGTTCCTTGATTTTGCGTTCCTTACACGGTTGGGTGTTATGGGACCCCTTGACAGTTCGCTTTGAATAAAACTCCTCCAGCAAGGCCCAACCTTGGTTTTACCATTTGCCTCACCACCACCTACTTTTCCCTTGGGAGTCGCGCTCTCGAGGTTCATCTTTATTTTAAGCCCCCCTGGGCCAGTGCTTGTCTAAGTGTTGGTCCGAACTAGAGTCCTTTGCAGCGCCACCTCGGGGAAACTTAAGGGTTGGTTTTTTAGTTGTACGGAGCACTCATCCGGTGTTGCCCTGAGAACGAGATATGTGCAGCTCCTATCGGGATGTCGGCGCATCGGGCGGTCTTGCTGGTCTTGTTTTACCATTGTCGAAATGTTTTGTAACCGGGATTCCGAGACTGATCAGGTCTTCTCGGGAGAAGGAATATCCTTCGTTGACTATGAGAGCTTGTGATGGGCTAAGTTGGGACACCCCTGCAGGGTTTGAACTTTCGAAAGCCGTGCCCCCGGTTATGGGCTGATGGGAATTTGTTAATGTCCGGTTGTAGAGAACTTGAACTTAACTTGATTAAAATGCATCAACCACGTGTATAGCCGTGATGGTCTCTTCCCGGTGGAGTCCGGGAAGTGAACACGGTTCTTGTGTTATGCTTGAACATAAGTAGTTTCAGGATCACTTCTTGATCACTTCTAGTTCACGACCGTGCTTTGCTTCTCTTCTCGCTCTCATTTTGCGTAAGTTAGCCACCATATATGCTAGTGCTTGCTGCAGCTCCACCTCATTACCCCTTTCCTACCCATAAGCTTAAATAGTCTTGATCTCGCGGGTGTGAGATTGCTGAGTCCCCGTGACTCACAGATTACTTCCAAAACCAGTTGCAGGTGCCATTGATACCAGTGCAGATGACGCAGCTGAGCTCAAGTGGGAGCTCGATGAAGATCGTGTTCGTTGTGTTGTTTCGTTGCCAGTTGGTCAGTAGTGGAGCCCAGTCGGGGCGATCGGGGATCTAGCATTAGGGGTTGTCTTTCTTTATTTGGTTCCGTAGTCGGACCTTGATTGTGTCTGGATGATGTAACGCTATATTCATGTATTGTGTGAAGTGGCGATTGTAAGCCAACTCTTTATCCCTTTCATATTCAGTACATGGGATATGTAAAGATTACCCCTCTTGCGACATGCCTACCATGCGGTTATGCCTCTAAGTCTTGCTCCGACACGTGGGAGATATAGCCGCATCATGGGTGTTACAAAAACAAAGGTAATTTTTTTCATTATTCACTTTATTATATAAAGGTCGGTAATTAAACGACTACGACATTGAACCCTAGGAAACATGACCGACAACGATGAGGCCGGAGGTTCTCAGTCCCAATTAGTTCGAGCACACGCCTACCTAGACTTTCTGGCGGATCAGGAGAGACATCAAGATGGGTTTCAGGACTCCCTTGTCATGGCGGATGACGATGGTGGTGGTGCCAGCCGACACTGATGCCACCAACGACACCGGCACTGAGACTAGCGCTGATGATGTTCCTAACTACAGCACGGAAGGTGGGACCTCCGAAGCCAGTGAGGGAAAGAAGGAAAATAGGACACGACGCCCAAATGAGCTCGGCACCGGAAGACTGGTGGTCACGGCGGTGCACCCTGGCGAGTTCGAGCCAATAGAGCCACGGGAAGTGGCAGCGTGTTATGGCAACCAACTAGCATGCATCCTACGGGATACAGCTAACATCAGCACCGCAAAAATACGGAAGAATGATAATTTGAAGAAATTGCTCCTAACTAGGTTGCACGCAAGACTCCAGTTCCCCGGTCGGAATGATAATGTCGACCCATGGGATGATGATGCCATGAAAAAAATCAACAACAAAGCCCTAGGGAAGTTCAGCAACGCATTGACCGCTTGGAAAATTAGGGTGAAAAGGGCGATTGAAGTAGACCATGAAACCTACGCCGAGATTGTTGTAGACAATCCAAAAATTACGATAGAGGACTTTGAAAAGTTCAAGGAGAATTGCAATGAAGAAGCTGCCAAGGCCAGGTCAGAGAGAGGCAAGCAGCCGCCGGCAAAGAACATGGGGAACCACCGCCTTGGAAGTCGTGGTTACACGGGAAAGAGGCCCATGTGGGCTAAGGAGGACGCAGAACGTGAACCGCAGGGGATCCCAGACCCATTGGCTGAGTTCACCGACTAGCAGGAGCACGACTTCAGGGACCCCAAAAAAAGATGTTCTTCACCGACGGGCCGACTAGGAAATTCATGAGAATACTGGTAATTATCCTTTTACCACCTTACATATTAGCTTCTAATCAATGAAGTCTACTACATTCTATTCGCATTCGTAAATGATTCACGGTCCATTTTGCAGAGAGAGCAACACAAGCTTGCGGCCGAAAGAGACTCGTCGACTCAGTCTACTCAGTCGTCAGCGAAGTACAAGTGGGACACTCCTTTCAACCGGGCCATGAACATAATGATGGGACACCCGCCCGGCCAGCAGCCGCAATATGGACGTGTGCATGGCGTCGGGGATGGCGCCACGTGGAAGTACTATTATAACAAGGACCCCAAGGCCAAAAGACAAAGAAAGAAGTCCAGTCAAGTGACTATCGACGAGAAGGTGGCACGGGCGATGGAGAAAGAAAAAGCTGAGACCAAAGCTGAGATAATCGCTGCATGTAGAGATGATATGGTGGCTGCCTTTAGAAGCTTGATTCCAAGAGTGGTCACATGGGTGCAACAAAATCCAAACGCGCCACCAAGTGATTTTCCCATGCCCAGCTTCACCGGGAGAAACTCAATGAACACTGTTGGAAATATGCCCTAGAGGCAATAATAAATTAGTTATTATTATGTATTTCATTGTTCATGATAATCGTTTATTATCCATGCTAGAATTGTATCGATAGGAAACTCAAATGCATGTGTGGATACATAGACAACACCATGTCCCTAGTAAGCCTCTAGTTGACTAGCTCGTTGATCAATAGATGGTTACGGTTTCCTAACCATGGACATTGGATGTCATTGATAACGGGATCACATCATTAGGAGAATGATGTGATGGACAAGACCCAATCCTAAGCCTAGCACAAGATCGTGTAGTTCGTTTGCTAAAGTTTTTCTAATGTCAAGTATCATTTCCTTAGACCGAGATTGTGCAACTCCCGGATACCATAGGAGTGCTTTGGGTGTGCCAAACGTCACAACGTAACTGGGTGGCTATAAAGGTACACTATAGGTATCTCTGAAAGTGTCTGTTGGGTTGGCACGAATCGAGACTGGGATTTGTCACTCCGTGTAAACGGAGAGGTATCTCTGGGCCCACTCGGTAGGACATCATCATAATGTGCACAATGTGACCAAGGAGTTGATCACGGGATGATGTGTTATGGAATGAGTAAAGAGACTTGCCGGTAATGAGATTGAACAAGGTATGGGGATACCGACGATCGAATCTCGGGCAAGTATCGTACCGCTAGACAAAGGGAATTGTATATGGGATTGATTGAATCCTTGACATCGTGGTTCATCCGATGAGATCATCGTGGAGCATGTGGGAGCCAACATGGGTATCCAGATCCCGCTGTTGGTTATTGATCGGAGAGTCATCTCGGTCATGTCTGCATGTCTCCCAAACCCGTAGGGTCTACACACTTAAGGTTCGATGACGCTAGGGTTATAGGGAAAGTATGTACGCGGTTACCGATGTTGTTCGGAGTCCCGGATGAGATCCCGGACGTCACGAGGAGTTCCGAAATGGTCTGGAGGTAAATATTAATATATAGGAAGTATGGTTTTGGCCACCGGAAGTGTTCCGGGCATCACCGATAGTGTACCGGGACCACCGGAGGGGTCCGGGGGTCCACCGGGAGGGGCCACGGGCCCCGGAGGCATACATGGGCCAATAGTGGGAAGGGACCAGCCCCTAGGTGGGCTGGGGCACCTCCCACCAAGGCACAAGGCACCTCCAAGAGGGGAGGGGGCAAACCCTAGGGCAGATGGGCCCTAAGGCCCACCCCAGGTGCGCCTCCCCCTCTCCCCCTTGTGGCCGCCACCCTAGATGGGATCTAGGGCTACCGCACCCCTTGGGGTGGGAACCCTAGGTGGGGGCGCAGACCTCCCTCTCCCCCTATATATAGTGGAGGCAAAGGGGCAGCCCAACACACGATTTGATCTCTCTCTTGGCGCAGCCCTACCTCTCTCCCTCCTCATCTCTCGTAGTGCTTGGCGAAGCCCTGCTGGAGTTCCGCCCTCCTCCACCACCACCACGCCGTCGTGCTACTGCTGGACGGAGTCTTCCCCAACCTCTCCTTCTCCCCTTGCTGGATCAAGGCGTAGGAGACGTCACCGGGCTGCAAGTGTGTTGAACACGGAGGCGCCGTTGTTCGGCCCTTAGATCGGAATCAACCGCGATCTGAATCGCTACGACTACGACTCCTTCATCCACATTCTTGTAACGCTTCCGCTTAGGGATCTACAAGGGTATGTAGATGCACTCTCCTTCCCCTCATTGCTAGATTACTCCATAGATTGATCTTGGTGATGCGTAGAAAATTTTAAATTTCTGCTACGATCCCCAACAGTGGCATCATGAGCTAGGTCTATGCGTAGTTTCTATGCACGAGTAGAACACAAAGCAGTTGTGGGCGTCGATATTGTCAATTTACTTGCAGTTACTAGTCTTATCTTGATTCGGCGGCATCATGGGATGAAGCGGCCCGGACCGACCTTACACGTACGCTTACGTGAGACTGGTTCCACCGACTGACATGCACTAGTTGCATAAGGTGGCTAGCGGGTGTCTGTCTCTCCCACTTTAGTCGGATCGGATTCGATGAAAAGGGTCCTTATGAAGGGTAAATAGAAATTGGCACATCACGTTGTGGTTTTGGTGTAGGTAAGAAACGTTCTTGCTAGAAACCTATAGCAGCCACGTAAAAACTTGCAACAACAATTAGAGGACGTCTAACTTGTTTTTGCAGCATATGCCTTGTGATGTGATATGGACAAAAGGATGTGATGAATGATATATGTGATGTATGAGATTGATCATGTTCTTGTAATAGGAATCACGACTTGCATGTCGATGAGTATGACAACCGGCAGGAGCCATAGGAGTTGTCTTAATTTATTGATGACCTGCGTGTCAACATAAACGTCATGTAATTACTTTACTTTATTGCTAAAGCATTAGCCATAGTAGTAGAAGTAATAGATGACGAGACAACTTCAAGAAGACACGATGATGGAGATCATGATGATGGAGATCATGGTGTCATGCCGGTGACAATGATGATCATGGAGCCCCGAAGATGGAGATCAAAAGGAGCAAAATGATATTGGCCATATCATGTCACTATTTGATTGCGTGTGATGTTTATCATGTTTTACATCTTATTTGCTTAGAACGACGGTAGCTTAAATAAGATGATCCCTCACTGAAATTTCAAGAAAAGTGTTCCCCCTAACTGTGCACCGTTGCGAAGGTTCGTTGTTTCGAAGCACCACGTGATGATCGGGTGTGATAGATTCTAACGTTCGAATACAACGGGTGTTGACGAGCCTAGCATGTACAGACATGGCCTCGGGACACATGTGAAACACTTAGGTTGACTTGACTAGCCTAGCATGTACAAACATGGCCTCGAAGGATGGAAGACCGAAAGGTCGAACATGAGTCATATAGAAGATACGATCAACATGAGATGTTCACCGTTGATGACTAGTCCGTCTCACGTGATGATCGGACACGGCCTAGTCGATTCGGATCATGTTTCACTTAGATGACTAGAGGGATGTCTATCTGAGTGGGAGTTCATTAAATAATTTGATTAGATGAACTCAATTATCATGAACATAGTCTAAATTGTCTTTGCAAATATGTTGTCGATAAATAGCTCACATTGTAGCTCCCTGTTTCAATACGTTCCTAGAGAAAGATTAAGTTGAAAGATATTGTAAGCAATGATGTGGACTGGGTCCGTAGTCCGAGGAGTGTCCTCACTGCTACACAGAAGGCTTACGTCTTTGATGCACCACTCGATGTGCAAACCCCTACAACGTCGTCTGTGGATGTTGTGAACACCTGACAGACACATCCTGATGACTACTTGATAGTTTAGTGCACCATACTTTACGGCTTAGAATCGGGATTCCAATGACGTTTTGAACGTCATAGAACATATGAGATGTTCCAAGAGCTGAAATTGGGATTTCAGGCTCATGCCCGTGTTGAGAGGTGTGAGACCTCTGACAAGTTCTTTTGCCAATAAGATGGAGGAGAATAGCTCAGCTAGTGAGCATGTGCTCAGAATGTATGGGTGCTACAATCACTTAAATCAAGTGGGAGTTAAACTTCCAGATAAGATAGTGATTGATAGAGTTCTCTAGCCACTATCACTAAGCTACTAGATCTTCGTGATGAACTATGACATGCAAGGGATGGAGTTGATCCCGGAGTTGTTCGCGGTGCTTAAGACCGCAAAAGGTAGAAAGCAAGAAGGAGCATCAAGTGTTGATGGTTTGACAAGACCACTGGTTTCAAGAAGGGCAAGGGCCAGAAGGGAAACTTCATGGATGGCAAACCAGTTGCCGCTCCAGAGAAGGAACCCAAGGTTGAACCTGAACCCGAGACTAAGTGCTTCTATTGTAAGGGGAACGGTCACTGGTAGCAGAATTACCCCAAATGCATGGTAGATAAGAAGGCTGGCAACTTCAACAAAGTATATACGTGTTATTAATGTGTACCTTACTAGTATTCCTGGTAGCACCTGGGTATTGGATACCGGTTCAGTTGCTATTATTGGTGACTTGAAGCAAAAGCTACGGACTAAACGGAGACTGCCTAAGGGCGAGGTGACGATGTGTGTTGGAAGTGTTTCCAAAGTTGATGAGATCACCATCGCGCACTCCATCTGCCTTCGGGATTAGTATTGAACCTAGATAAATGTTATCAGGTGGCTATGTTGAGCATGAATATGATTAGATCATGTTCATTGCAATACGTTCATTCATTTAAGTTAGAGAATAATGGTTATTCTGTTTACATGAATGATACCTTTCATGGTCATGCACCCTATGTGAATGGTTCATTGAATCTCGGTCGTGGTAATACACATGTTCAAGCCAAAAGATGTAGAGTTAATAATGATAGTACCACTTTCTTGTGGCACTGCCGCTTAGGTCATATTGGCGTAAGATGCATGAAGAAACTCCATGTCGATGGATGTTTGGAGTCACTTGATTTTGAATCACTTGACACATGCGAGCCATGCCTCATGGGCAGGATGACTAAGACCCCGTTTTCAGGTACAATGAAACGGGCAAGTGACTTGTTGGAAATCATACATGCTGATGCGTGTGGTCCAATGAGAATTGAAGCGTGCGGTGGATATCGCTATTTTCTCATCTTCACTGACGATTTGAGTCGATATAGGTATATTTACTTAATGAAGAACAAGTCTGAAATGTTTGAAAAGTTCAAGCGATTTCAGAGTGAAGTTAAGAACCATCATAACAAGAAGATCAAATTCCTACGATCTGATCGAAGAGAATTTCTGAGTTATGAGTTTGGCAATCACTTAAGACATTGTGGAATTGTTTCACAATTGAAGCCACCTAGAACACCACAGGGTAATGGTGTGTCCGGACGTCGTAATCGAACCCTATGAGATATGGTGCGATCTATGATGTCTCTTGCCGATCTACCGTTTTCATTTTGAGGTTATGCGTTAGAGACAGCTGCATTCACTTTAGATAGGACACCATCTAAGTCCGTTGAGACGACGTCATATGAACATTGGTTTGGCAAGAAACCAAAGTTGTAGTTTCTTAATGTTTGGGGCTGCGATGCTTAAGGCTTCAGCCAGAGAAGCTCGAATCCAAAGCGAACAAACACATCTTCATAGGATACCCAAAGGTAACAGTTGGGTATACCTTCTATCTCAGATCCGAGGGCAAATTGTTTGTCACTAAGAATGGGTCCTTTCTCGAGAAGGAGTTTCTCTCGAAAGAATTGAGTGGGAAGAAGATAGAACTTGATGAGGTTGTCGAACCTTTATTTCAACCAGAAAGTGATGCAACACAGAAAGATGTTTTCTGTGGCACCTACGTCTGTTGAATAGGAAGTTAATGGTAGTGATCATGAAGCTTCGGATTAAGTTGCTATCGAACCTCATAGGTCGACAAGGATATGTACTACTCCTGAGTGGTATGGTAATCCTGTCTTAAATATCATGTTGTTAGACAACAATGAACCTACGAGCTATGGAGAAGCGATGGTGGGCCCGTATTCCGACAAATGGTTAGAAGCCATGAAATCCGAGATAGGATCCATGTATCAGAACAAAGCATGGACTTTGGTGGACTTGCCCGATGATCGGCAAGCCATTGAGATAAATGGATCTTTAAGAAGAAGACGGACGTGGGCGGTAATGTTATCATCTATGAAGCTCGACTTATGGGAAAGAGTCTTTTCACAAGTTCAAGGAGTTGACTACGATGAGAATTTCTCACCCGTAGCGATGCTTAAGTCCGTCGGAATCATGTTAGCATTAGCTCTATTTTTCGATTATAAAATTTGACAGATGGATGTCAAAACAAGTTTTCTTACCTATTTTCGTAAGAAAAGTTGCATGTGATACAATAAAAGGTTTTGTCGATCCTAAGGATGCTAAAAAGGTATGCAGGCTCCAGCAATCCTTCTATGGACTAGAGCAAGCGTCTCGGAGTCGGAATATACGCTTTGGTGGAGTGATCAAAGCTTTTAGGTTTATACAATGTTTGCTAGAAACTTGTATTTACAAGAAAGTAAGTGGGAGCACTACAACATTTCTGATTAGTATATGTGGATGAGATTCATTAAGAATAAACCATTCACCATCGGAGCATGACCATAAAACATATCTCTCATATAAATAGAACAACCATTATTCTCGGATTTAAATGAGTAGCCATCTCGAATTAAACGAGATCCTGATACAATGTTCATGCTCAAACTTGGCACTAAATAACAATTATTGAGGTTCAAAACTAATCTCGTAGGTAAATGTAGAGGTAGCGTGCCGACGGCGATCACATCGACCTTGGAACCATTCCCGACGCGCATCGTCACCTCGTCCTTCGCCAGTCTCCGCTTATTCCGCAGCTCCTGTTTTGAGTTACAAATGTGAGCAACTGCACCGGTATCAAATACCCAGGAGCTACTACGAGTACTGGTAAGGTACACATCAATTACATGTATATCACATATACCTTTTGTTTTTCCAGCCTTCTTGTCCGCTAAGTATTTGGGGCAGTTCCGCTTCCAGTGACCACTTTCCTTGCAATAAAAGCACTCAGTCTCGGGCTTGGGTCCATTCTTTGGCTTCTTCCCGGCAGCTTGCTTGCCGGGCGCGGCAACTCCCTTGCCGTCCTTCTTGAAGGTTTTCTTACCCTTGCCTTTCTTGAACTTAGTGGTTTTATTCACCATCAATACTTGATGTTCCTTTTTGACTTCTACCTCTGCTGATTTCAGCATTGCAAATACTTCAGGAATGGTCTTTTCCATCCCCTGCATATTGAAGTTCATCACAAAGCTCTTGTAGCTCGGTGGAAGCGACTGAAGGATTCTGTCAATGACCGCGTCATCTGGGAGATTAACTCCCAGCTGAGTCAAGCGGTTATGTAACCCAGACATAGTGAGTATGTGCTCACTGACAGAACTGTTTTCCTCCATCTTACAGCTGAAGAACTTGTCGGAGACTTGATATCTCTCGACCCGGGCATGAGCTTGGAAAACCATTTTCAGCTTTTCGAACATCTCATATGCTCCGTGTCTCTCAAAACGCTTTTGGAGCCCCGGCTCTAAGCTGTAAAGCATGCCGCACTGAACGAGGGAGTAGTCATCGGTACATGCCTGCCAAGCGTTCATAACGTCTTGTTCTGCAGGGAGAACAGGTGCGTCACCTAGCGGTGCTTGTAGGACATAATCTTTCTTGGCAGCTATGAGGATGATCCTCAGGTTCCGGACCCAGTCCGTGTAGTTGCTGCCATCGTCTTTCAGCTTGGTTTTCTCTAGGAACGCGTTGAAGTTGAGGACTACGTTGGCCATTTGATCTACAAGACATATTGTAAAAAATTTAGACTAAGTTCATGATAATTAAGTTCATCTAATCAAATTATTCAATGAACTCCCACTTAGATAGACATCCCTCTTCTAGTCATCTAAGTATAACATGATCTGAGTCAACTAGGCCGTGTCCGATCATCACGTGAGACGGACTAGTCAACGTCGGTGAACATCTTCATGTTGATCGTATCTTCTATACGACTCATGCTCGACCTTTCGGTCTTCTGTGTTCCGAGGCCATGTCTGTACATGCTAGGCTCGTCAAGTCAACCTAAGTGTTTGCATGTGTAAATCTGTCTTAAACCCGTTGTATGTGAACGTTTGGATCAAACACCCGATCATCACGTGGTGCATTGAAACAACGAACTGTCGCAACGGTGCACAGTTAGGGGGAACACTTCTTGAAATTATTATGAGGGATCATCTTATTTACTACCGTCGTTCTAAGTAAACAAGATGCAAAACATGATAAACATCACATGCAATCAAATAATAAACGTGACATGATATGGCCAATATCACATAGCTCCTTTGATCTCCATCTTGGGGCTCCATGATCATCTTGTCACCGGCATGACACCATGATCTCCATCATCGTGTCTCCATGAAGTTGCTCGCCAACTATTACTTCTACTACTATGGCTAACGCGTTTAGCAATAAAGTAAAGTAATTTACATGGCGTTTCTCAATGACACGCAGGTCATACAAAAAATAAAGACAACTCCTATGGCTCCTGCCGGTTGTCATACTCATCGACATGCAAGTCGTGATTCCTATTACAATAGCATGAACATCTCATACATCACATATATATCATTCATCATTCATCACAACTTTGGCCATATCATATCACAAAGCACTTGCTGCAAAAACAAGTTAGACGTCCTCTAATTGTTGTTGCAAGTTTTACGTGGCTGAAGTAGGGTTCTAGCAAGAACGTTTTCTTACCTACGTGAAAGCCACAACGTGATTTGTCAACTTCTATTTACCCTTCATAAGGACCCTTTTCATCGAATCCGCTCCAACTAAAGTGGGAGAGACAGACACCCGCCAGCCACCTTATGCAACTTGTGCATGTTAGTCGGTGGAACCGGTCTCACGTAAGCGTACGTGTAAGGTTGGTCCGGGCTGCTTCATCCCACAATACCATTGAAGCAAGATAAGACTAGTAGCGGCAAGAAAGTTGACAACATCAACGCCCACAACAAATTGTGTTCTACTCGTGCAAGAGAACTACGCATAAACCTAGCTCATGATGCCACTGTTGGGGAACGTTGCAGAAAACAAAAATTTTCCTACGGTTTCACCAAGATCCATCTAGGAGTTCATCTAGCAACGAGTGATTGGATTGCATCTACATACCTTTGTAGATCACGCGCGGAAGCGTTCAAAGAACGGGGATGAGGAAGGCGTACTCGACGTGATCCAAATCACCGGAGATCCTAGCACCGAACGGACGGCACCTCCGCGTTCAACACACGTACGGTCAGCGTAACGTCTCCTTCTTCTTGATCCAGCAAGGGGAAGGAGAGGTTGAGGAAGATGGCTCCAGCAGCAGCACGACGGCGTGGTGTTGATGGAGCTGCAGTACTCCGGCAGGGCTTCGCCAAGCACTATGGAGGAGGAGGATGTGTTGGAGAGGGAGAGGGAGGCACCAAAGATGTGTTATGAGAGGCCCTCCTTTCCCCACTATATATAGGGAGTCCAAGGGGGGGGCGTCGGCCCTAGGAGATCCAATCTCCTAGGGGGGTGCGGCCAAGGGAGGAATCCCTCCCCCCCAAGGCACCTAGGGGGTGCCTTCCCCCTTTGGGACTCTTCCCTTCTTGAACCCTAGGCGCATGGGCCTCTTGGGGCTGGTGCCCTTGGACCATGTAGGCCAAGGCGCACCCCCTACAGCCCATGTGGCCCCCCTGGGCAGGTGGCCCCACCCGGTGGACCCCCGGGACCCTTCCGGTGGTCCCGGTACAATACCGGTGACCCCGAAACTTGTCCCGATGGCCGAAATAGCACTTCCTATATATAATTCTTTACCTCCGGACCATTCCGGAACTCCTCGTGACGTCCGGGATCTCATACGGGACTCCGAACAACATTCGGGTTACTGCATATACATATCCCTACAACCCTAGCGTCACCGAACCTTAAGTGTGTAGACCCTACGGGTTCGGGAGACATGTAGACATGACCGAGATCGCTCTCCGGCCAATAACCAACAGCGGGATCTGGATACCCATGTTGGCTCCCACATGCTCCTCGATGATCTCATCGGATGAACCACGATGTCGAGGATTCAAGCAACCCCGTATACAATTCCCTTTGTCAATCGGTATGCTACTTGCCCGAGATTCGATCGTCGGTATCCCAATACCTCGTTCAATCTCGTTACCGGCAAGTCACTTTACTCGTACCGTAATGCATGATCCCGTGACCAGACACTTGGTCACTCTGAGCTCATAATGATGATGCATTACCGAGTGGGCCCAGTGATACCTCTCCATCATACGGAGTGACAAATCCCAGTCTTGATCCGTGTCAACCCAACAGACACTTTCAGAGATACCCGTAGTATACCTTTATAGTCACCCAGTTACGTTGTGACGTTTGGTACACCCAAAGCACTCCTACGGTATTCGGGAGTTACACGATCTCATGGTCTAAGGAAAGGATACTTGACATTGGAAAACTCTAGCAAACGAACTATACGATCTTGTGCTATGTTTAGGATTGGGTCTTGTCCATCACATCATTCTCCTAATGATGTGATCTCGTTATCAATGACATCCAATGTCCATAGTCAGGAAACCATGACTATCTGTTGATTAACGACCTAGTCAACTAGAGGCTTACTAGGGACATGTTGGTGTCTATTATTCACACATGTATTACGATTTCCGGATAACACAATTATAGCATGAATAAAGACAATTATCATGAACAAGGAAATATAATAATAATGCTTTTATTATTGCCTCTAGGGCATATTTCCAACAATTAGTACACTGGATCTAAGGTCCAACTCCTACTACCACACATGTACTCAGCTTGACCCTATACGCAATTGTCCGGTACTACTACAATACTATGCTAAGTTGCTAACATAATGATATTATTTTGTAGCCATGTTAACAACCCATTAAATTTGTTTGTTTTTGTTTGTATTTGTCTATGATTCAAGGGGGTTTTAAGTTCCAATCAATGCCTATTTCTGTTTCCGTATCCGCTTTGTATTCGCTCCGTGTCTGTTTCTGGTAGTATCTGTTTCCGTATTCATTTCTGGGGTTCCTGTATTCGTTTTCGCTTCTGCAAAGAAATGTGAAAACAAATACGATAGCACTCAGTTCCGTCCGTTTCCGCTCCGTTTTCATCCCTACTTGGTGATGCGTAGAAAATTTTAAATTTCTGCTACGATCCCCAACAAACACCACACCCATACCCGTACCTAGTATGGCAACCGCACCCGCACCTCCTCCAGCACCTGCTCCTACACCCAGCTCTCACGATAGCCCTAGCTCCATCTCTGGCTTGAATGTCGGGCCGTCGACATTGGCTGAGCTCGACGCCCTCACGGTAAATACGCGTCGCACCTTCATCAAATCAACTAATTAATTAATCTTCAGTTGTCGTTCTTTTTGGATCTCTGACGCCGCACGTATATGTCTTTGTAGGCCGACTCCACTCCGTGCACCCTCCTTTACCACATGAAGGGCGGGTTGGTGGATGTGGGGAAGGGTACTATAGTCAAGCCTAAGGATCGATTGTTTCACCGCCGGCAGATGCCTGATAACGCCTTAAGGGTCTCTGTGGCGAGTGTGAAAGCAGGCTATGAGGGTTTCCCTCGTTCGATAGAAACCGATGGAGAGGATGACGAGACCCTGATGCAGCTTGGCCAATGCAAAAATTGGCCGATCATGTGGCCGAAAAATCTTCTTCGTGTCGAGGTGGCCAGGAGCACACCAACGAGACCTCAGGAAGGTATGACCACAACACCACCTACACAAGTACAACCATCGTCTGTGCTGCTTGCTGAGATCGAGAGACATGAGGAAGGAGGGCCAACCGTTTCAGCAGATGATGCCATCTGCCCCATGGAAGAGGATATGGATCATGACATGGAGGAGGCCGATGACCCTAACCAGTATTTCAATACTGCCTTTGACAACGAAGTAATAATGAGTCAACCATATGAATATGAGATGCATGTACCAGAGCCGGAACATCCTCGGGAGTGCAAGAAGTCTTTGTTCATGCAATCCTCGCATGACACGCCTCCAGATGTCGGCTCCACCCAAGCTCAAATAATTAGCCAGAGTCGTCCAATGCTGAGCCCGACAACACTAGGGGTGGTGCTCAGGGAGGGTCTGACAGACCCACCAGCACCTAAGCCCACCAAGAAGAAGCAGAGGAAGAGACCTGCGGCGAGAAAATCCAATAAAGCTGGCAATGTTGGTTCTAGCAGCCAGCTGCCTTCGACCAAGGTTGACCGTGTACCGATGAAACATGTGCCATTAATCCATGTCGCGGGAGAGCCAATGGTACCGGCGAATGCACTAACTGCCATAGCAGGGGATCTCAGGTGACTCCATGACCATGTGCTTTCGACAGAGAGAAGCCTCCTCGCCTCGGATGATCCAGGATACCCACTTTATACGGTTCATGTGCCGAGCAGTTGCAAGATGTATGTCCACACATGCCCCGCGGACCTCTTCTTTCTGAGGTTTGATTACATCTTCCAGATGTTTCAAATGAGGACACTCGATTTTACGTTCATCCGCCTGTATGCGCTGCACATGAACTACATCGTCAGGAGAGAGCAAGCCACCGGTCTTGCGGTCGCGGTCCCATACTACATGCATGAGGGCTTCTTGTCAATCAATGACGCCAACCGTCAATATGCGAGTCAGTACATCGAAGAATTCTTGGTCAGAAATAAGGACAAAGAAACGATTCTCCTACCTTATCATCCCAGGTATAAGTCATCCGCGGATAGCACTATAACACATACGTGCATTTCAATAGTTACTTTGCACGCATGGAGGCTAACTTGATCATGTATTTTGCGCAGCGGGGGGTGTCGTGCCGTTCTCATCATTCTTTACCCGTGTTGCTCCCGCTCTCTATATTTGGACCCGTTGAAGAACATACAGAAGAAAGATTACACACACATAAAGTTTGTTCTGGACAGAGCTATGTTGGGCTTCAACATGCAGGGTGGCTGCATCCAATGCAAAAAAAACAAATAAGGTCAGGCTTTGTTTCGGCCACAAGACTGAATTCTGTTGCATCCAGCAACCGACAAGAAGTGAGAATGATGGATTCTATGTCATCCATCTAATGATGGAGTATAGAAGGGATGTGCAATCACTTTGCATGAAATCTTCATCCGATACCCATATCCAGAGATGGGCCGAAGCCTTTGGAGCCATGCCGGATAATCAACTTCGAAATGATTTCTACCGGATCCAACAGGAAATTGCATCCAACATCATGAAAGATGTCCTCTAAGAGAATGGGATGTTCTACGGTGGCCCAATATCGCGAGCTGACGTCCGAACCCACATTGCCCTACAGCGTCAGGACATGACGCCTTTCACTAAGCTTGGGTCCACCCTTCCGGATATGGACAGATGGGAAGAGTGCACAGCTTAAAAACAATTTTTCTGTTTAATTACTTGTTACTTTCTGTACGACAAAACTTCGAATCTCTCAGTACGACGAAACTATTAGATGTATGATGCCGCGCTCTAGTTAATTACTTTCGGTACGATGAAATTTGTTAACTATGTTTACTATATATGTTGCTTCTATTTCATAACTGTTTCGTTGAATTTGCTTCATGATATATATATATATATGTGTGTGTGTGTGTGTGTGTGTGTGTGCATCTCTGACAGGTATATAGATCAACGATGGCGAGGAAGCGGTATGCCGTGTATGTAGGGCATGTTCCGGGTGTGTATGATGAGTGGCCAGAGTGTCAGGCCCAAGTCTCTGGCTTCTCCGGCGGAAGCCAGAAAGGGTTTGATAGCAGAGCGGAAGTCGAAGCTAGTTACTTGAGATTCATAGCACAACAGGGGATTCAGAACCAGCGCCGCTGCAAAAACTACTACATAATACCGCTTTTGATCATCGTGATCGCTCTTATCTCGTATGTCATAGTTTAGGTAGATGATGAAACATGTGTCTACGGTGAAAATGTAAGAGACATGTGATCATTAACTTGTATCGCTATTTCGAGATGATGATGAGATCGACATCATTTGTGTTGAGACTATGTTGATATGATGAGACTATGTTGTACCACTTCGATGATGATGATGAGACATTCCTTTTTCATATAGTTTCAGTGTATGTGTATGTTGTAATTGTATAAAACATGTAAAAATATGAATACAGCAACATAAAAAGAAGAGAATACTAGCAGTAGCGTGGGGTATTGGAGTAGTAGCAGCGCTGCTTACCAGTAGCGTTGGTTGTAGGGGCACGCTACTAGTATTAGCAGTAGCGATGGACAGAGGCGCGCTATTGCTAGATATAGATAGCAGTAGCGCTGGTTCAAACAAGCGCTACTGCTAAAAAATAGTTGTAGCGCCGTAGCAGTAGCGCGCCTGCCTGCGCTACTAATAGCCAAAAACCCAGCGCTACTGGTAAGGGTTTTCCTAGTAGTGTACCCACCCTTGAATGTCTAAGAGGAGACGGTGAGTGGATAGCGGGAGTCGAACTCCCAAGAAAGCCATCGTCTTGGAATCATTGCAGCTACGTACATAGCGCCCACGAAGATTAACTCGGGCAGCGGCAAGCACTAGAGAACCCGACAGAAACCCAGACCATGTCTCCGCCTGCGATGCTCTCAAACATAGCAACAACGCCACACCGCCACCATCACCGGTCCTGCAACAGACAAGGCTTTCGCCCAGAGACCACAATCCAATCAAGGAGGGGAGATGCCGACACACCTCGGCAACGCCTCCAAAGAAGAAAACGACACCCACGGGCACCGTCGCCGCTAGCTCCAAGAAGACGAGCATAATTTTTCATCTAAACCGCCGCACATCGCCCACCCCCATCAACAGATTAGGCCAAACTGTTGGAGCCACACCGCCACTGTCACAACATCTCGCCATCATGTTCAGACCACCGCGGAACATTGACCTCGCATGGCCGAGAACAGCCCGACCACCAACCAGCACCTTCACAGTCATGAAATCCACCTCGCCAACACCCAACCATCCTCATCTCCTCCGCCACGGCCGCAGGCTGGCACTCCATGCCACTACTTCAAACCGATGCCACACAGGGGAGAAACCTACGTGCCAAGTCGCCCATGCGACCATGCATGCCTACCATGGCGCTTCCCTGTGCGAGCCCGTGCTCCGACCTCGGCAAGGAACCAACACCGAACTAGGCCGAAACGCCCCCAACACCGCAAAGGGCGGAAAATTACCTAGTTCTACCCTCCCACCTCCATACTTCAAAGGTAGACTTGGTCATTTGTCAAGGACCCCTAGGCTATATAAAGCCCACATGGGAATGTAACCAACTCACTCTCACTTGAATACTCTCAAGTGGAGGGTCACTCTCCTCCTTCCAATCCCCTTCAAGAGGGCAAACAGACGCGAGAGCCCAGACTCCGAGGGACCTTGTAAGGCTCGGACTAGTCGGGAGTCATGGGACTCTGAAAACAAACACACTCCAAGTGCGTTCTGCCTCGGGCACCGCTCTTGTCGACTCTCCCATAGGATGTAACTTGTGTTCCCATGAGGCGACTGAAACTATTTTAAAAAACATTGACGTGTCACTTTGTCGAGTGTATGACAACCTTTGACAAAAGGTCGTTGTACACACGTCGCTAGTTTTTAACGAAGCTACTAAGGATACCCTAGTGGAAAGTTCATTCTTCCACGTCAACATTGGAGCCCGAAGCACACGGCGATCGCACCCTCGACGTGGTAGTCGAGGAAGTAGGCATCAAGGAAGCCCAAACACCATCGCCCCCAACAAAGGACTCACCGCTCCAAAAGCCTTGACACCCACGCCAAAACTACCTTAGGCACGGGGGACGAAGGACACCTCACTGCAGGAAGCTTCACCTCGCCGAAGGCCATACAGGACTCGCGCTCCATCGCAGTGGCCTTGAAAGTGTTGTCAGTGTGCCGGATGTTAACATCGACTCCATCCGAGCTTGATCGACTAGCTCCAAGACGACATTGCTGGCATCGGTCCAAGACCAGGGCATTCACCCCCGACAATTTGGGAGAGCATCCAACTCAAACCCCACCACTGCAACCGCTCTAGACGGACCACAAGGGAATGAGCTTCAGTTGCGGGACCTTCGCTCTATGCCGCATACACCCCTCCGGCAGTTTTTCCGCCTCCCGGGGCCCCATGGCCCTACCCGTATTGGGGACCACACCTCGTCGTGATCCCGCCATACACATGAGGGCCGCCGGGAGGAAACATGAAGGCAGGAGACGCTCGCCTCGGGGAGTAGTCACCTTTGGAAAGCCAAGCCTGCATGGAGCATAATGAGCGCACTCATGTCGCGTTAGGAGTACGTCGAGATGCCTCCAACAAGCGATCAATGTAGAAAAGTTTTCCATGGAGGCCTCTTGGGGTTGCTCCACCAGGAGAGAGCGAAGCCACTCTCTCGAGGGACCTTCCAACGAATAAAGTGATGACTCCCATGGCATCGACAGTGTCACCATAGAGTGCGGAGCGAGTCTTGCAATGCCCTCTCAATGGAAATAAGGGAGGCACCCTTCCCCTTCACGTTTAAGCAACCCGACATCAAGCCTTTCTCCAGGGACTCCAATCCTTTATAGTTCCCGGAGGTGTACTCCACCACAATCTGGGCCGCAAGAGGCGTCCCCATGGATATGTGCAACCTCTTCCCATTCGGGCTCTCTGGGATCACACATACATGGTTCTTCAACTTAGGAAGGGATCCATCTGCTTATGGGAGTGACTCCAAGAGGCCTCAATGAACAACTTTCAAGGAAACTACGTGTAGCCGCTTATGTTGAGCGTGTTGTTCCACCTTCAACAGAAGATAGGAGAATCCATCCATGACTTCAAAAGATTCTTGTGGGTCATGAGCCAGATCACCTATTCCCCTGACTCTATTGTTATCCACACCTTTCGCCAAGCCTTCTTGCTAGGAGAGCTAAATCGGGCACTCAGCCGTCGTCCCCTGCGCACAATATAGCACCTCTTTGATGTGGTAGAAGAGTACGCAAGGGGAGCTGACAAAGACCGCTCCAAGAAGCGAGCAAAGACCCTCTCACACGAAGGGCGAACTCAAGGCCAAGACAAGGGAGGCAAGGGACAAAGTCGTTCGGCAAGCAAGGCACAACTGTCAGGGCAACATGACATGGCAATTGAGGATGCCACCATAGGCATGGCACCCCTCGACAGACCCGGGGAGAACAGACGCTCACCAGACCCCAACACCACGTGGTCCTCAATCAACAAGAGCACAAGCCATTGGACCAGTGACTGCCAGGACCTCAGTGATCCACCCAAGCATCACGGCGGGTGGCCTCCCCAGGCCAACCGAGCCTTAGCCTCTCAAAGGGCACCCCCTCGATAGGTCGAAGCCAACGCCATGGTGGTCATGAACTGGCCCACCCTGAGAGCCACTGAGCTCCTTTTTCAGACAGGCTTAGTGTCAGGACGAGAATTGAAGAGGACCCATAAGGAGTATGTGTGTGAAGTGAACATTGCGGGGGCCCTAGCTCCAGCCCCAACAAGTGGGCTGAGATCCCCATCTCATTCAGCAGAAAAGAGGGAATCTGCTTCCCCCATGACGATTCCTTGTTCTTCACCTATACCATCGACAATTGCCATCTTTCCGGGATCCTCGTTGATGGCGTAATCTCGATAGACATCCTATACATGGGCACACCAAAGAAGTTGTTGGAACCCCGAGGTAGATACTGAGAAGGCACTTTAGAGCTTTCTCTTTACCCTCCCTCACACGCTTTCTGCCGAAGAGATCCATTCGACCCTTGGGACAGATCAAGCTCCTTATGATATTTGAAGACAAGCAATCATCACATGGAGAAGGTCCGCTTTGATGAGGTGGATCTGGAGCCCTCCTTCAACGCCGTCATAGGGCAGACCACCCTACATCGTTTCAATGTTGCCGTTCACCACAACTACATGTGCATGAAGATCCCCGGGCCTCAAGGATTCATTACCGTGCAGGGCAAGCAATCCACCGACCGAAAGATACTCCACATCCAAGAAGCACAAATAGCTGCCTCTGAAGTTACCCTACAAAATCTTGTAGGAGAAGCTCGCCTCGCCTCCCAAGGAGGTTGCCCACTGCATCCTCATGCTAACAACGGAAAGCAAGATCCCGACCGGGAGGTAGGGAAGGAAGGCTTGAGTCTCAACGTCATAGGGGATTCCATTGAGGCCATGAAGGCATATGATCTAAAGTCGCAACCTAAGGGAGAACTAAAGAGCATTCACCTCTTTGGGGGAGACGACCCATGCTCAGCCTGAATCGGGTCCGACCTCCCTCTAGAGATAGAGGTCGCCCTTGTTTCGATTCTCTGCCAAAATGCGGGTATCTTCACCTAATCACCAGCCGACATGAGAGGAGTGCCCCGGGAAGTGATGGAACATCGCCTGCCATGAAGCCAGAACACATACCTATCAAGCAAAAGCCATGCAAATTGTCCATCGAAAGGCTCAGAGTCATCAAGATCGAGGTGGAAAAGCTCGTGAAAGCGGGCATCATCCGCCATGTATGGCACTCGGACTGGCTGTCCAACCCCATGTTGATCTTGAAGGCAAATGGAAAATGGCGCATGTGCATGGACTTCACCGACCTCAACAAGGCATGCCCAAATGATGACTTGCCCGCTCCCGGGAATCGACCAACTAGTTGACTCCATGGTAGGGTGCGAGCTCATAAGCATCACGTACGCTTATTCAAGATACCATCACGTTCACATGGCAAATGGATGATGAATTAAAGGCAAGCTTCGCCACCCCAAAGGGGACACCTGCCTCTGCATGCCATTCTGCCTCCGGAACACTGGAGTAACTTTCCAATGCTTGATGAATCATGTCCTGTATGGACAGGTGGGAAGGAATGTTGAGGTGTATGTGCATGGCATCGTTCTCAAAAGCCCACTCACCCCATCACACCCCGAAGATCTTACAGAGACCTTCAGCAATCTCCGCAAGTTTGGAGTCAAGCTCAACCTTGAAAAGTGAGCCTTCAAAGTCAGGGGAGGAAAACTCTTGGGCTTCCTTATATCGCAGCGAGGAATGGAAGCCAACCCCGACAAGATCTAGGCTATCGTGAATATGGCCTCGCCTCGCCCTAGCAAGGATGTTGAGCGTCTGGCGGGACGGATGAAGGCGCTGGGGAGGTTTGTGGCCCGCTCCGCTGAGAAGGGACTTCCTTTCTTCAAGACCTTGAGAACATCACAGGTTTTGAGTGGATGGACGAAGACCAAGTTACATTCAAATCCCTCAAGTCTTACTTGGCAAGCCCGACCTTGCTCACCAGCCCGAAGCCTGGGGAGACCTTGCCGCTATACCTGGCCGCCACACCTACGACTGTGAGCTTTGCACTGGTGAAGGAAGAAGATGTAAGTTAATTACCAATCTATTATGTGAGTGAAGCACTTGCATGGGCTAAGGAGAGAGATATTCAAATGTAGAAGTTTGTGTATGCGCTGCTTGTGGCCTCGCAGAAGCTCCGGTCTTACTTCATTGGTCATTCTGTGGTTGTCGCCTTCCATTGGAGGAGGTCTTTGGCAACAAGGAGGCCACTGGTCAAATTGCCAAGTGGGCCAGAGAGCTTCCCTCTTTCCATCTCAAGCTCACGACTCGCACATCCATCATGCCTCAAGTATTTGCAGACTTTGTTGCCGAGTGGCAGTCGACACCGCTCCCCGCCACAGAGGAGCCCTGGCGGAACCTGGTTTGTTGTGCTATAGTAGTGTATGCATACTCATGTTTTTTTAAGAACCTAAAATCGACTTATGTAACGATGGCAATCATGGGGTGTGCGGGATCTTCCATGAAAACTCTTATATTCGTATTTCAACACATACTTGTTTCCATCTTAACAAATAGCCAAGTTGGCTATGCGTTCTAATACAACAGACATCACAACTTATTAACAAATGAAAATTTATAAAAAATAAATTTTGTTGGAAGAACAAGCAGAAGCTAAATGCAACCGAACTTCTAAACAGATTACCTCCCCTCCCTGGCCGCTCCCGCAAGCGCCGCCGGGGGGGAAACCCTAGCGCGCGGGCTCGGCCCTCCTCCTTGCTCCTCCCTCCCCTCGCCGCCGCCCCCGTGTGCTAGCGGGCAAAGCCCGGCCAGCTCGGGCGGCGGCGGGGCCTCTTCCTCCCCCTGCACGGCGCTGGATGGCGCGGGCCATCTGGGCTGGGCGGCGGCGCGGCGCCGGCGGCCGGCGACGGGGACGCGGCCTGCAGGCGGCGGCGTGGAGTGGCTGGTGCGGGCTGGGGTGTTCTCTGCTCCCGGCGGCAGCGGCTTTGGGCGCGGCTCAGATCTGACGAAGCTGTGGCGCGGGTGGCCTGGGCCTCTGTGGTGGCGGGGCTCCGGCTCGCTGCAGGTGGTGGCCGACTCCGGTGACCGTCCCCTACTGCGGCGCTCCCTGGTGGTGGCGGGCCTGCCGGCCCCCGGCCGATCCGGCGATGGCAGGTGCCGCGGGCTGTGCTCGGCGTGGATGGGGCTGCCACGATGTGGTGGTGGCCCTTGGCGGTGGTCGGGTTCGTCTCACGGCGGCGGCTGGACCTCTTCAGCGTCGGCCCATCGGTGAGCGGCTTGTGCAGGCCTTCAACCCCTCTTCTCGGTGCCCGGGCGCAATCTTCGTCAGAGAGTTGGCTCGTCCCCAGCTTTGGTCCATCGCTCGTCTCGCGCCCGGGCTGCAAGACCGATCTCTTCTCGCGCCTGGCAGCAGGACCGAACCCGGCTCGTGCTCGGCTGCAGGACCGAGCTTGTCTCGCGCCTGGCGACAGGACCGAGCTCGTCTCGCGCCTGGCGACAGGACCGAGCTCGTCTCGCGCACGGTGCAGCAGGACGAGTTGATGGTGGCCAGATGCTAGGGGCCGCTCAGTCTCTTTTGGTTGGGGTAGCGGCGGGTCTTGGATGAGGTGGTGTTTAGGTCTTGGATGCCGGGGCGGCGGCCCTGGTGGTGGTTGCACGGTGCTCTTGGACAAAGCCCGTGCCTTGGTGCTGCCCGGTCATCATGGTCGTGTGGGCGGCGTGGTTGCCGGGGTGTGGCGTTCGGTGGCAGTGATGTTGGCCGAGGTGAAAACCTGCTCTATCTTCGGACGGACCGGTGGCGGCGAAGATCGCTTCCTTCTTGGAGGCGTCGTCGCGGCTCTCATTGCCCGTCATGCGGCTCCGTGGGAAACTCTAATCCTTGGATCGGGCGGTGGCGGCGCTCCAGCGTCGTATCCTTCCTGAAGACGCCGCCTTGGAGCTCATGGTTCGTCATATGTAGCTTCATATCTTCGGGGCGGTAGTGCTAGGAGTGGTGTTGCTGCGCTCAGCGCCTATGTATCCTGTCTTGGGTGTGTGCGTCTGTCGCGGTGGCGTGGCGTTGTACTGGATGCTTGTGGTTTGGTGCTTTATATATAAAGCGGGGCGAAAGCCTTTTTCGGTAAAAAGGTATCAACTATGGAAACCAGAAAGTACTTACATAAATGTAGCTTGACATAAATAAGTCCCATCTCAAACCAAATGAATTCTCTTGGTGCCTTAAGAACAGGAAATGCCAAGCTACTAAGATTAGCATTGGAAAGTTGGATGATGGGGAAATATATAGTTACAAGAAAGTGCCAGGGCTGTGGTGTTTCACTCAGGTTTCCGCCTCACATTTTCAGGACCTCTGTTGCATACAGAGGGAGTGAAGATTTTCCTCAAAATGTGGGTCACTGTGGCCCCTAAACAGAACCAACGCCCTAAAATATATTTAAAAACACACAAGAAAAGAGCAATCAATCAAAAGATCAGCATCATGTTAATGCAAATGGTATTACACTGCACAGAATATGCATTACGTTGTATATGTATCCTAGCCTAGCCTCCTCATCCACCTGAAAGAGGGGAAAACACAATGTGATTAACAATGATGTAACAAAATATTAAAATGCTAGCCAGAAAATAAATCATCATACATTGTCATCAGAGTCTCCACTCAGATGGCGAATATGGTGCATTCACGTGACCACCAAGATATGCATAGGAATTGTTGGGATGCTTCAAACCAGCACTTCCATTATTAGTACAACCATAGCAGTGACCTTTATTCAGAAAAAAAAAAGGAAGGGGGTTTGTCGATTAAATGACATGTAACCAAAAGGCACAAACACACAATAATATCTTTGCAGCTCAGGGTAAACAAATGTGTACATACAGTTATTGGATATGACTGCATGAACCAGTTTGAGATATAACAAACACAAAGCTCCAGGTTAATGGATGAGAATATGAGATGAAGGGAAACATGACACAATAGGCTAACACAAAGGTAAATGATCATATACTACAGCTAGAGCATTTACAATGATATCGAACAGATTAGTAGTTCAATTAGTGGACTCGCATACTGTATTTCAATGATATTTAACATAATATAAGGGTGTAGAATACCATTGTCATTAGGTTTGACCATGCAGAAACGGGTAACAGCCATCTCTTCATATTCTCCTTCCATAAGTTTGATTTCAACGAAGAATATATCGCCGGTGACACATTCAGAATCATCATCTCCTTTAGTCTTCATGGTGAAGTTCAAATGATAGTACCTACTCGTCTTAAGGATGGTGCTATGGGGCTCAGAAATACATTGGTAGTGCAGAACATCGTTGAGTTCGTATGCAAGATCCTAAAAATAAGAAGCATGAAAGGGATCAGAATTGTTACAGGAGTAAGACAATATATAAGACAGTTCAACACTGGTAGCAGTATATAGAGCGCGAGGGCAGGAAGGAGAAAGAGAGATAGAGAGCAAACCCCCATCAGTTTGTGATCCTCATTATCCTTGTCTACTAAAGCTTGAGCAAGTAGGCGCATTCGAGCATGGCTTCTCTCAATTATTTGCGATTTTGAACATTTCATCATGTGCCATCAAGCCAGTAGAGAGATCTTCTTCTAGCCATCTCCACTGGAGAAACCCCCTCTTGCTTCTTGAACCTAATTTAGATCAATACATTCTATATGATCAGTAGATTTTACTTTGTTAAAATTGGGGAATGTACAAAGTGATACTAAGTATTTTGTGTCAACGTCATCAGTCGAGCATAGGGTTTAGGGTGACAATTTTGCACAGAAACCTATTGAATAGTGATCAAACAGCTCGTGGCAACTGCTTACATGCCTATTAAGTTCCAAATGCATAATTTTGTTTCCTTTTAAGAAATGGCATCCATGTTCCATTTTCAGATCCTCAACTCAGTGTGATCTCACTGCACTGCTTGTAAAGGACTAACGGTTGACAGAATTTACTGCTGCAGTTCAGGAAAAAATCTACTTTGGTAGTCTTCAGCTATGCTTAAAATATAAGCTCTGATTCAACAACTTGCACAAAGAATTCACAAAAATTATGTTTCCTTAACTTTTTTTATAGTAATAATGTTTCCTTAACTTACTGGTAGCAGAACAGGAATCTAGTAATATCATAGGCTGGTACACTTTCCATCAACTTGTCAGTTTTTCTATATTGTATAAGTTATTTATGCTGTATAACCTGTGACTATCTTTTGTGGACAACGTTTGCATATATACATAACCAATTGAAAGGAGCACACAAAACGGGATAAATGAATTGTTTAAAATAAAATCTAGAACAAAGTTTCGAAGCGTTACATTATATGCTTGAGCTCATCAAGATGGCAATCGATGGCAATGTTGGCTTCCTGTAAGCTCTGGAATGGCCCACCCAGGTGAGGGTATATGTGAAAATCCCCTTCACGGTCAACCCTGATGTAAAACGTCAAGCCCCAATCAGAAGGTCTACGGGACAAGATGGTTGAGGAAAGGCATCGCCTCGATCTCACGTTGGTGTCTTGAGCTGCTACCGCAGGTGCCGAGCACGGGGAGGTGGCGGTGGCAGTGGCTGATCCTTTCACTGCTATGGAGGAGAGGAACTCTTTCAATGCCGATAACGAAGATCCAGGGTTAATGACACGCACACGCCGCCCCTCCTCACACCTGAAGTAGAAAAGGCTCGGCCGATGAGTATAGAAATTTAATATCTGGAAGTACAGAAAAGTTGATGTCTACTGTATAGGCAACTTGCAAATTGCAATGCGTATATAATATGTAGTAATATCTAATCGATAAACAGAACGACTCGATTTTCGACTAGATCGGAAGCAGAAATCGAATGTAAGTCGAGATTGATGAGAGGTCACACCGTGGAGATAGACGCCGCCGCCGATCGCTATCGCGGGGTGGGGCGCCGCTATGCACGTAGTTCCCGTTCGTATCAAAGAAAGCGATCGGTGGCGCATCGGCGACGGGGCGTTCAGCGTCGTCCCATGTACGGCGGCGGCGGCGGCCTGTGAGAGGGAGAGCCATGGGGTTGCCGGCGATTCGTGGAGAGGATCATGGAAAATACTCCTATAAGGGACCAAATAAATCCCGAACGTTCAGGTTTTAAGTATGTAACCTTTTTTTACGGCGGCTTTGTTCCAGTTTTTTTTTTAAGATTGCATGTTTGCCAACCTCGGTTAAATTAAAGTTGTCATGAAAAAGCGTTCGGGTTGTCATGCTTAAAATCCGAACGTTCAGGATTTATATTTCGAATATAAGAACATCTACAGCCAACTTGACAAATCCGACCATCAAACGCCCGCAGGCGCGTTCACAAAAAGTGTCCGATCATGCATCAAACAATCCATTTTACAATCGGATACCTCAAATTATAAATCTTAAATCCATACCATGACGTACATACAACGTAAACCAATCTTTAAGCAGAGCTCATCCGGCTCCGCCATGCCTATATCCGACGGTCTGCTGTACTCCCCAAAGTGTTGGTCCGGTCGCCGGCGAGGTAGAGTAGGGCATGAGACACGAGCGGCTCACGAGACTCAAGGCGTCGTCTCCCATGCCCTACTCTTCATTGTCGGAGCCCGAAACCCTGATGGTGCCGGTGGATGTCAGATCGATGATGGATCGTCCTGGCACGAGCCAGCGACATCCACCACGACATGGTTGCCGCGCCTGGACTGGCGCATCATACGGGGCGCCGGAGAATGCAACTCCGTCTCGCCAACGTCTACCACCGCGAGGGCTGTCACAGCCTCCCGCGCCCGCTGCCTTGTACGGCGGGCACGTCGCGCCATGTTTGCGTCAGATGACACCCATGGTGTGTCCTCCGCCTTGGCGCACCAACGGACAAGTTGCAAACTTGCTCGTCCGCCACCATGCTCGGACGCCAGGCAGACCGCACCGTGGCAGCGATGGACCACCTAGCGACAGATACATGCGCCATTCGGGCGGACGCAATGAATTCCCGACGAAAGGAGTCCGAGCGCTACTGTTAGGCGGCCTCCTCTCGGGAGCAGCGGAGCACAAGCCGGGCGGTCATCTCCTCCTCGTGTGACGCCCGGATATTTAAGCTACAGTAATCTCTGCTAATAATGCCACATCACCTCGATTACCGTTGTTAATCTCGCGATGATTCAACCCTGTTCGGATTCAAAATTCAAATTCAAGATAAAAAATAAAAGTTTTCAAATATTAAAACCAAAATGTTCTGGATGTGACAAATAATGCATAGGTAATTATGATGGAGAAACCACACTTTAATAAAAGGTTTAAATATTCAAATGTTAATAAACAGTAGCAAAAACTATTATCTAAATACTTTTAAATAATAAATAATTACAAAACTATTTTATTTAGGTGCCAAAGTTATTGTGGTAGAGGTATATTTAGTAATGCAAATTTGGGTGTTAATAGCATATTTTGCAAACAAAAATAAATTGAGAAATCAAATAAAATCAGTAAAAGAATAATAAACTAAAAAAAGTAAAACCAGAAAGAGAAAAGACCCCGGACCAACTGGGCCATCTCCCAGCCAGGCCGGCCCACCCCCGGCCTACACATACCCCCCCACCGAACCTAACCCTAGCCCCGCACCCCCCACGACCCCCACTCTCCTCTCTCCCTCGTCCCCCCACTCTCCGAGATCTGGATCAGGAGGCCCGATGCCGACGCCCCTCGCCGGAGGTGCCATGCCATCGCCGCTCGTCGGACCGTCGCGTCCTCGTCTCCTCCCCAACGAGCTACCACGAGCCTCGCCGCCCCGTCCGCGACCGCTCCGTCGCCGGATCTCGCTGGACAACCTCGCCCCCTTCACCCGCGCCGCCGCCTGGACCTCGCCGGAGCCTCCCCACCGGACCTCGTCGTCTCCTCCCCGAGCCCACCTTGTTCATCTACAGGCTCAAAGTGAGATCCTCCTCCATCCCCCAGCTTGCCCCCTTCGAATTCGTGGTCGTACGCCACTGTTCCACCATGCGCCCGAAGCTTTGCTCCCGCTTGCACGCACTTGATCTCTGCCCTGTACGTGCGCCAACACCGCGCTCACTTCACCCCCGGCCTCCTCTCCCTCTTGCGACGCCGTCCTCCACTGGACCCGTTGCCGCGTCGCGCCGTCCCCCGCTGACGGCGCTCCGCCTCCACCCCCGCGCTCGGCTCCGCCGCCCACCGCCAACCGCTGACAGCCGTGCCCGGCCAACCCCGCGGCGCCTCGCCTATGGACTCCCATGCCGCGTTCGCGCCCCATGTCGCCCCGTCTCCCACCTCTGCGCCCCGCCTTCCGCATCTGATCCCCGCCGCCCTAGCACGACTCCGGCAACTCCTTTGGCCGCCGCCCCAGACCACCAGGCCGCGCCGGCGCCGCTCCTCGCCTGATTCCGGCTCGCGGCGCCCGCTGGTCGTGGCCAGTTGCGCCCCTCCCGCTCACCGTAACGGGCGCCCACGCGCCCGCACCCCTCGCCCGATGCCTGCACCCGCATCCGCCCCTTTGGGTCACAGACAGGTGGGCCTAGCCCCAAAAAGTTATAAAAAAGGAAATAAATAAATAAAAATAATTATAATATTAATTAAGTTAATTAACCTGTTTAATTAATCTAATTAACTAGTTAGTTTAATTAAACCGTAATTAGATTAGTTAAACCCTAATTAGACTAAACAGTCAATGACGAACGGGACCCACACGTCAGCTGACCAGTCAACTCCTCTGTTGACTGCTGACGTCATGCTGACGTTAGCATGCACTGTTCTGGATAATGTTGAATTAAATTAATTAAATAAATTCTAAAAATGATTTAAAACTTTAAAAATCATATAAAATAAACCGTAGCTCACATGAAAATACTTTCTACATGAAAGTTGCTGAGAACGACGAGATGAATCCGGTTACGCAGATCGTTCGTCCGCCATGCATCCCTAGCATAGCGAACACGCAACTTTCCTCCTCCGGTTCATCTGTCCGAAAACGCGAAACACTGGGGATATTTTTCCGGATGTTTCCCCCCTTCACCGGTATCACCTCGTACCGCGTCAGGTCACCCCTAGCACAACGTAATGCCGCATCTTGCTTTTTGTTACATTGATTGCTCTGTTATTTATTGTGTTCCCCCTCCGTTACTTCTTTCCGGTAGACCCCGAGACTGCCGGAGACCCCCAGTATGACTACGGTGTTGATGACCCCTCTCTCTTGCCAGAGCAACCAGGCAAGCCCCCCCTTGGTCACCAGATATCGCCTATTCTTTTCTATACTGCTTGCATTAGAGTAGTGTAGCATGTTATTGCTTTCAGTTAATCCTATACTACTGCATAGCCTGTCCTTACTACTACTGTTGATACCTTACCTGCAATCCTAAATGCTTAGTATATGATGCTAGTACCATCAGTGGCCCTACATTCTTGTCTGTCTGCCATGCTATACTATCGGGTCGTGATCACTTGGGAGGTGGTCACGGGTATATACTTATACATAATATATGATACTTGTGGTGATTAAAGTCGGGTCGGCTCGTAGTAGTACCCACGAGTGATTCCGATGTTGGGGGCTGAAGGGGCAGGTGGCTCCATCCCGGTAGAGGTGGGTCTGAGTTCCCGAAGGCCCCCGACGGTTACTTTGTGGCGGAGCGACAGGGCAGGTTGAGACCACCTAGGAGAGAGGTGGGCCTGTCCCTGGTCGGCGTCTATGGTTATTTCAGAATAACACGCTTAATGAGATCTTGGTATTTGATCTGAGTCTGGCTACTGGCCTATACGCACTAACCATCTACGCGGGGACAGTTATGGGCACTCGACGTCGTAGTATCAGCCGAAGCCTTCGTGACGTCAGCGACTGAGCGGCGCACGCCGGGTTGGACCGCGTAGTGCAACTTCCTTTGTAATGGAGGTTTCTAGGTCTGCTCACCGGCCGCGTACACAACGTGCAGGTGTGCAATGGGCGATGGGCCCAGACCTCTGCGCCATAGGATTTAGATCGGCGTGCTGACCTCTCTGTTGTGCCTAGGTAGGGCTGCAACGTGTTGATCTTCCGAGGCCAGGCATGACCCAGGAAAGTGTGTCCGGCCAAATGGGATCGAGTGTGTTGGGTTATGTGGTGCACCCCTGCAGGGAAGTTGATCTATTCGAATAGTCGTGTCCCTCGGTAAAAGGACGACCCAGAGTTGTACCTTGACCTTATGACAACTAGAACCGGATACTTAATAAAACACACCCTTCCAAGTGCCAGATACAACCGGTGATCACTCTCTCACAGGGCGACAAGGGGAGGATCATCGGTTAGGATTATGCTATGCGATGTTACTTGGTGAACTTACCATCTACTCTCTTTTTCTGCTGCAAGACGGAGGTTACCAGAAGCGTAGTCTTCGACAGGACTGGCTATCCCCCTCTTATTCCAGCATTCTGCAGTTCAGTCCACATATGATACCCTTATTCCATTTGATACCAATGCATACATATGTAGTGTAGCTCTTTGCTTGCGAGTACTTTGGATGAGTACTCACGGTTGCTTTGCTCTCTTTTCCCCTTTCCTATACCCGATTACTGCGACCAGACGTTGGAGCCCAGGAGCCAGACGCCACCGTCGACGACGACTACTACTACTCGGGAGGTGCCTACTACTACGTGCAACCCGCTGACGACGACCATGAGTAGTTTAGGAGGATCCCAGGCAGGAGGCCTGCGCCTCTTTCGATCTGTATCCCAGTTTGTGCTAGCCTTCTTATGGCAAACTTGTTTAACTTATGTCTGTACTCAGATATTGTTGCTTCCGCTGACTCGTCTATGATCGAGCTCTTGTATTCGAGCCTTCGAGGCCCCTGGCTTGTAATATGATGCTTGTATGACTTATTTTATTTGTAGAGTTGTGTTGTGATATCTTCCTGTGAGTCCCTGATCTTGATCGTACATGTTTGCGTGTATGATTAGTGTACGATTGAATCGGGGGTGTCACAAGTTGGTATTAGAGCCGACTGCCTGTAGGAATTCCCCTTTCCAACTCCTTGGCCGAAGTCGAGTCTAGTCATTGAAAAACTTTTACTAACATGGCTGTGCGGATTACGGGCCCACGTCGCCATCTGGGTGGTATTAGGATCTTTTACTCCTCGATCCTTACTCTGGGACTCTGAACTCTCTTCTATTCGGGTTAAATGAATTTTGCTAAATCTAACATTAGGATCTCGTTATCACTTTCTCCCGGAGAGCCCTTCATTACAGATGATCGACTACTTCAACAGAAGATTCTGATAATACTCTCCGATGTTCTCCCGAAACTTTGTGCCATTGCTTTTGCAATTCCCTACCACCGAAAAATCCCTATGGATAAATACTTACACCTATCGTTCTTACTTTTATTCCCAGTTGGTCTTGTTATTACAAGATACCCCGAAATACTCGTCGTTGTTTCAATAATCCTTTGAGCTTACTGCCTTGCTGTTCTTTGTCACCTGAATACCCCTACGGATAATTCTCGCACTTATCAAGTATCCGCTCATCCCCCAATTGTTCATGTGTTTCACAATGGTCATCGAAATACTATTTGATCCTCCAAAAATCCTTAGTAGCTTATTGCTCTGCAATACTTGTCTGCTTGCATGATGGATGCTTTCCATATGTCTGGCAATATTCGTTAGTATCCTTAGACATCGTCATTTTGATCCCTTTGATTCAACATGAGTGCGAATGCACGCAATCATTAGTTGATCCTTTTAAATTATCTTTCTGGCTCAGACATCATTTTAGACATGAGCTGGTTCTCAGCAAATCCAATTTCTGTCGATTGTACCCCTAAGGCTATTCAACTTATCCATCCCTAATCAGAACATTGCTTCTGATCCCTTGATTTGAAAATCATAATTCCTTTGCATTTGATCTCTGGATTAGTCAGTTGTTTCCATAATCCAATACCTTTGCATTGTTACTTCCTCTAGTTGTGTGTCGATGCTCATGTCAGCTCTGTTATGGACCGGCAGATCCTTTAATGGATTTTATCCGACAGCATCCTTCATATTCAATAACCTTGTGAGCCTTCCCTCGGATACATAATGCATTTGGTAAATGGTATCATCTACTTTCTCAACCTTGCTCTACTTTCGAGCTTGTGATATTTACTCTTGAAACTTGTGGTATATGTTTCTAAGAAGCCCCTATGGGTTGAACATATGCCTTCTCTAAACTATGTGAACTCGAAAGTTTTCACGAGTCATACACTTCTGGTATTTTGCTAGATAAAATTTCAACACTACAACTTCTTCGAAAGTGAGAAGTGAATGAAAGGTTATGCATTGGAGAAGTGGGAGTCGACCTTGAACTTTGTGTTCATGCCCATGGACACGATGTAGATCTTATCATTAAAGCTTCTCTTAAATTAAATTATTCCTTTGGTATAAGTTCATCTTATATCCGGGATCTGGCCTTTTGCAATCGTGGTTCCGACCATGTTCTCCTTTAAATACCATTTCGCGTGCAAGTTTAAGCGCTTGTCTTCTGTAGAGCAATACCCCAGTCCAACCTCTACTTTGATCTGTCATCGAGTATTACCCCCTCTGGTATCTCGAGATTATCATGGAACTGCATAACTTCTTATGAGTTCTTCTTCAAGTATTATTTGACTTTCGCTGCATCATCATTTGACTTGATGTCATCGTCGACCGATTACATCTTCATGAAATCTCTCGACAAATGTGTCGTGGTCATCAGCAACATCCTGAGCTCTTCCAAGATATATATCAAATTCATGATGACAAATACCATCCTTGCCCTTGATGATTTGTTTTATCATCTACCACTTTATTGTCTTCCGTTCGACACAAACTTGTTCGTGTTTTGTGTTATACCTTGAGTTCCTTGCTACCCAGCATTGTTCTTCTTTACCTTGGATATTTCCACCTTTTATGTCAAGAATGTTGTGGGAATTTCACCACCTCTTATCCATTCTTGGTACAAGTGATACTTCTTGCCATATTCGTTCATTCTTAGACTATTGATTATTGAATCATCATTCCAACATTGATCATGCTACATAAGCCCATATTTCAGGTGCACCTTTCAACTATTGTTTAATTGTGTATGTTTTCCTCGAGCATACATCATTATATTATTTGATCTGACAAGTGTTACCTCTTTGTTCTCATAATTGTGGAAATCCATCCTAGTGAAACCTTGACGAATTGTCGCTGAGTTCACCAGCCACCTCCTCATCATGTCATTGGTTTAATGATGAACTCATGATTCGGGACTTGCTTCCATAGTTCATTCTTCAAGGATCTTGCAACACCATCTCGTCAAATTGTGTTGCACCCCTTCCTTCTTAGGCATCCTGTGTCTAAGGTATCCGGACACAATCCAGATCTAAATCTCGTTAAATATGATGGTTGGAACATTTTCCAAGCGTTATAACATTGGTCTTCATGTAACCCGGTAAGGTGATGTCATGCCTAGCACACCTGGCTGGAGGACATATTGTTATAGTTTCCTTTTTAAGAAGGTTAATCATTCTTTCATGAGGAAATTGAATGACTTGTTTAATAAGTTTTTCCTGATGGATCCTTTGTGTATCCAAGGACTAATCTTTGCTTGAAGACCTTGTCAATGCTATCTCGAAGCATGTCTGTGATACTCCGATCTTCGATAAGAACATTTGAAACAAAATGTTATGTTTTCTTGCTCAATTATCCAAACACCGTTGTATGGGTAATGTCATGAAATTTCTCTCCCCTTGCCTAAGGGGTTTTCTACATGATATCCTGCCACGGATATCATGCTCTGCTTGTCCTTGGGAAGGATATATCCCTGAATTATGTGTTTAAAACATATTGTCCTTTCCATTCTTCTGTTTAAACCTGATAATCGCATTTTCCTTTCCATTGTCTTGTTAAGCTTTCTTGTAATCTGACTTAACTGAGCAGTGATAATTCCCTGCTTAGTAAGCACCTCGTTGTACAACTCTGTCAGTAAGACCCTGTTACCATTGTTGATAGCATCCCGGTAACCACCGATGGACGAGAACTTTGCCTATTGGTCCGCCTCGTTCAACGAGCAGGAAAATGGTTCTCTTCGCCCCTCGCCCTTGGTATCGATGTTGTTGCCGACATAACTGATAGGCTAGCCTCTGACATGCCTTGCTATCGTGACCATGCAAGATGTCACAACTCCTACTTTTATCCCACATGGTGGGCCCATAACCCACAGTTCCACAGGATCGAAACCTGACTCTCCTGTACACCCTGTTGTCAAAGTTATTCCTCGCGCTTGACTTTGTATGTAATTCACGGGCCACCTGCCTGTTGATCTATTCAGGTATCAGATGCAATGCTTTTCACATTGCTCTAAACCCCTTCAACACTTTGTTTCAGGCATCGAACGATTGCCTGCCCGCTCGAAACTTCCCATGATACCTCCTTACTTTGCTCTCGGTATTTTATTAAGTTTCGATTCGAGAGTTACTTTCCGCCACCTTCCTCGATGTTGTCGACCCGATAGTCAACCCTGCCGAGGTCCGTTCTCCCAGAATGCCAACCCTTTATTCTTTCATAAGTACGATGGAGTTCCTGAGGAAAGGTGTAACACCCTCGATGCGACTATAGCTCCCACGTGTCGAGGCACGACTTAGAGACATAATCGCATTGAAGGCATATGTCGCAAGTTAGGCAATCTTCACAACATCCCATGTAATATGAATAATAAAGGGGAGAACATAGTTGGCTTACACTCGCCACGTCAATCAAGAACATAAATAACATTACATCATCCAAAACACTCATGGCCCGTCTACGGTGCCAAAATAGAAGAGAACCCAACATGCGACACGGTCCCAATCACCCCCAACTGGGCACCACTACTGATCATCGGGAAAGGAAACGTAGTATCGTTGAGAGTCTTCGTCGAACTCCCACTTGAGCTCATACTCGTCACCTGGAGCGGAATCACCTGGACCTGCATCTGGTGTAATAGTAATCTGTGAGCCACAGGGACTCAGCAATCTCGCACCCTCGCGATCAAGACTATTTGAGCTTATAGGAAGGATAGGCAAATATATGTGGAGCTGCAGCAAGCGACTAGCATATATGGTGGCTAACTTATACGCAAAAGAGAGCGGGAAGAGGAGGCAAAGCACGAGCGAGAAGCTAGAGAACAACCTGCGCAAACATTACTCCAACACCGTGTCCACTTCCCGGACTCCACCAAGAAGAGGCCATCACGGTAACACACTCAGTTGATTCATTTTAATCAATTAAGGTTCAAGTTATCTACAACCAGACATTAACAAATCCCATCTACCCATAACCGTGGGCACGGCTTTCGAAAGTTCAATCCCTGCAGGGGAGTCCCAACTTAGCCCATGACAAGCTCTCACGGTCAACGAAGGAATAGACCTCCTCCCAAGACATTCCGATCAGACTCGGTATCTCGGTAACTCAAGACACTTCGACAGGTTAAAACAAGACCAGCAACACCGCCCGAATGTGCCGACGAATCCCGATAGGAGCTGCACATATCTCTTTCTCAGGGCACACTCAGATGAGCCAGACGTCGGGTAAGCCAGCCCAGAGTTGCCCCTGGTAGCCTCGGACATCGCTCGGTGGGACCAACACTCAGAGGAGCACTGGCCCGGGGGGGTTAAAATAAGATGACCCTTGAGTCTGCAGAACCCAAGGGAAAGAAAAGGGGCTAGGTGGCGAATGGTAAAAAAAATGTTGGGCATTGCTGGAAAAGCTTTAATCAAGGCGAAATATCAAGGGGTTCCCATTATAACCCAACCGCGTAAGGAACGCAAAATCCGGGAACATAACACCGATATGACGGAAACTAGGGCGGCAAGAGTGGAACAAAACACTAGGCGAGAGGCCGAGCCTTCCACCCTTTACCAAGTATATAGATGCATTAAGATAACATGGCAATATAATGATATCCCAACAAATAAATAAAAGGTGTTCCAACAAGGAACGGCCTCCAATCTTCACCTGCAACTAGCAACGCTATAAGAGGGGCTGAGCAAAGCGGTAACATAGCCAATCAGTGGTTTGCTAGGACATGGTGGGTTAGAGGTTAGACATGGCAATTGGGAGGCTGACAAGCAAATGGTAGGCATCGTAGCATTGGCATAGCAAAGAGCGAGCAAACTAGCATAGCAAAGATAGTAGTGATTTCGAGGGTATGATCATCTTGCCTGCACAGTTGTCAGAGTTGACTGGATCCTCACAAGCAAACTCAACGGGATCCTCGGTAGCGAACTCGTCTCCCGGCTCTACCCAAACAAGACAAACAAGCAACAAGGATACAATCAACCACGTGCAAGACCAAGCAATATGATGAAATGACGATATACTATGCGGGATGCGATGCGGGATGCAAAATGCAAGATATGACAGGAAATACATGAACCTGGCCTCAACTTGGAATTCCAAGGGTGCCACTGGAAAAATGAGATGAAATCTCTTGAAAACGATATAAAGAACGCCGGAATCGGAGTTACGGTTTGGAAATGGCAAGCGATTTAAGAATAACACCGGTCTGCGATTTACAGCAAATAGGCATCTAAATGCAATGAAATGAACATGCTACAGCACCCAAACATGACAACAAAATACATGGCAGGGATGCACATAAGATGATTAACAAAAGACTAGCACTGAGCCACGGCCAATTCATCCAATAAGAGGTTCAAACAAGCATGGCAAAAACGCAAATGCAAAACAGATTCCAGACAGTGAAATTAACACTAGTCTGAAATCTCAGATCACGAAGCCCTCTTCGGAGCAGCAAAACAACATGATACGGGACCTGATTAAGACAAGTAAGAACATGGCATGGAGATACTCAACAAGCTTAACAAAATACCCAAAGTGACCTGGGGCCAAAAGGGTTCACAAAATATACTAACAAGCCCACGAACATAGCTAAAACACAATCAGTTTTCAGACTTGGTGAAAACTGAGACATGCTGAAACATAACTCACGAAGGCATGTAAACGAGCTCGATGCACTCACCACGGTGCAAGTCATGGAAAGACAATCATACACCCATAAATAAGGCACAAATTACAAGCTAGACATGGCAAGAACAATGGCATAGCATGCACGGAGCAACCACAATAACATCGGCAAAATCGCAAACAAGTTGACGATCTGCCCAGATTCACAACGAAGCAAAAGTAGAGCTTGATTGACTCAATCTAGGGTGCTCCATAATTGCAAACAAAGACATGGATGGATAGAGCATAACATGATTAACAAAACTCCTTTACTGATCATCCTCAAAAGAGGCACAGATCACTAGGAAACAAGCTGAATATGTGGCATCATGAACTAAATAATCCCAGACTTAGTGAAAACTAGTAAGTCCCTGAAAACAGATTTACCGGGTGCCTCACTTTGCAAGCTTGCACAAGTCACCACACACATCCTAAAAATGCATGGGTTGCACCTCTGGATAGATGACAAAATCCTTAACAAAACATATGAAGGACTCACAGGCATAGCATGCACACAACAATCATGGCAAAAATGACAAAAGTCTAAGATGAACTAGCAGATCTGACAATTAACTCACGAAGCCTCCTTCTAACAGCATTTCGGGCATCAAGATGAACTCAAATGAAAATGATGCAATGGAATGAAATGATGTACTCTCTGAGATGAACATTTTGATATGCTATATGCCCAAATCGGAGCTACTGATGCAAAGTTACGGAGCCACGAACATGAGCATGTGAAGTAAAAATTCTGGGACTTAGTAAAAAAACTACCCCGGATCAGATCTAGGGTTCCGGGCACGCAACCCGAGGCGCGGCCGGATCTGCACTGTAGCTCCTCGCCGGAAATGGCGCCTTGGCCGGAGGAAGACGGGCGGCCGCCGGAGGGAGGCCGCGATCGGGGCGGATCCGGGCGACGGAGAGGCCGGCGCGGCCGGTGGCGGCGATGGCGGCGACCGGGCGGCGGGCGGCAACGGCGGGCGGCGCGGCGAGCTACGGCGGGCGGCGGCGAAGCGGCAGCGGCGGGGCGGCGGCCGGAGTGGCGGCTCGGGCGCCCAGGCGGCGACGCGGGGGAGCAGGCGCGGGGAGGCGGGAGCCTCGGGCGGCGGCGGCGACCGGGCCCGCGCGGGCCGGATCTGGGCCCCGCGGGCCGCACGGAGAGAGAGAGAGCTGCCGGGTGAGGTGGCGGGCGCCTATTGGCTTGGAGCGGCGGCGGGGATGACGTGGCGCGATGCCACTGGCCGGAGCGAGGTGGAGGGCGGACGTGTCCGTCGGTGGAAGAAACATCCGGGCGCGAGGTGGAAGAGGACTAGGGTTTGTACCGCGAATGTTTCGGAGGGGATCACATATATATAGGTAGAGGGAGCTAGGAGAATCCAAATGAGATGCGGTTTTCGGCCACGCGATCATGATCGAACGCTCTAGGACATGGAGCAGAGTTTGGTGGGTTTTGGGCCAAATTGGAGGGGTGTTGGGCTGCAACACACACGAGGCCTTTTCGGTTCCTCGGTTAACCGTTGGAGTATCAAACGAAGTCCAGATGGTACGAAACTTGACAGGCAGTCTACCGGTAGTAAACCAAGGCCGCTTGGCAAGTCTCGGTCCAATCCGGAAATGTTTAATCCCCACACACGAAAGAAAGCTAGAAGTGGCCACCGGAGGAGAACGAAGCGCCGGAATGCAAAACGGACAACGGGGAAAATGCTCGAATGCATGAGATGAACACGTATGCAAATGCAATGCACATGATGACATGATATGAGATGCATGACAACGAAAACAACACACGGAGACAAAGAACCCGAGAAATAAATATAACTTAACGCCGGAAACGGCAAGAGTTGGAGTACAAATTGGGAAAGTTACATCCGGGGTGTTACAAAAGGATGCCGGCTTCATCATGATCACTGAAGCATAGGGATGAAGACATCAACGTAATGGATCAACCTCTTCGAGAAGGGCAACCTGGACCGAGAAGATCCGTTAGATTTTTCGTAACCAAAACCTTTCCCCTTTCACTACCTCTTAAATCTTGGGACGAGATTTCTTGTAGTGGAGGAGAATTGTGACGCCTGGATATTTAAGCTACGGTAATCTCTGCTAACAATGCCACATCACCTCGATTACCGTTGTTAATCTCGCGATGATTAAACCCCGTTCGGATTCAAAATTCAAATTCAAGATAAAAAATAAAAGTTTTCAAATATTAAAACCAAAATGTTCTGGATGTGACAGATAATGCATAGGTAATTATGGTGGAGAAACCACACTTTAATAAAAGGTTTAAATATTCAAATGTTAATAAACAGTACCAAAAACTATTATCTAAATACTTTTAAATAATAAATAATTACAAAACTATTTTATTTAGGTGCCAAAGTTATTGTGGTAGAGGTATATTGAGTAATGCAAATTTGGGTGTTAATAACATATTTTGCAAACAAACATAAATTGAGAAATCAAATAAAATCAGTAAAAGAATAATAAACTAAAAAAAGTAAAACCAGAAAGAGAAAAGACCCCGGCCCAACTGGGCCATCTCCCAGCCAGGCCGGCCCACCCCCGGCCTACACATACCCCCCATCGAACCTAACCCTAGCCCCGCACCCCCCACGACCCCCACTCTCTCTCTTGTCTCCACCCCCACTCTCTGAGATCTGGATCGGGAGGCCCGATGCCGACGCCCCTCGCCGGAGCTGCCATGCCATCGCCGCTCGCCGGACCGTCGCGTCCTCGTCTCCTCCCCCAACGAGCTACCACGAGCCTCTCCGCCCCATCCGCGACCGCTCCATCGCCGGATCTCGCTGGACAGCCTCGCCCCCTTCACCCGCGCCGCCGCCTGGACCTCGCCGGAGCCTCCCCACCGGACCTCGTCGTCTCCTCCCCGAGCCCACCTTGTTCATCTACAGGCTCAAAGTGAGCTCCTCCTCCATCCCCCAGCTTGCCCCCTTCGAATTCGTGGCCGTACGCCACTGTTCCACCATGCGCCCGAAGCTTTGCTCCCGCTTGCACGCACCTGATCTCTGCCCTGTACGTGCGCCAACACCGCGCTCACTTCACCCCCGGCCTTATTGGGGATCGTAGCAGAAATTTAAAATTTTCTACGCATCACCAAGATCAATCTATGGAGTCATCTAGCAACGAGGGAGAGAGGAGTGCATCTACATACCCTTGTAGATCGCTAAGCGGAAGCGTTCAAGTGAACGGGGTTGATGGAGTCGTACTCGTCGTGATCCAAATCACCGATGATCCTAGCGTCGAACCGACGGCGCCTCCGCGTTCAACACACATACGGAACGGAGACGTCCCCGTGCCTTGATCCAGCAAGGAGGAGGGAGAGGTTGAGGAAGAGGGCTCCAACAGCAGCACGACGGTGTGCTGGTGGTGGAGCTGCAGTACTCCGGCAGGGCTTCGCCAAGCTCTTGCGGAGGAGGAGAGGTGTTGGGGAGGGTAGGGGCTGCACCAGGGATCTCAGTGCAGCCCTCCCCTTGCCCCTCTATTTATAGGGGAAGGAGGAAGGGGGCCGGCCCCCTCTAGATGAGATCTAGGGGGGGGTGGGGGCCAAGGGGAGGGGGCTTGGCCCCCAAGCGAGGGGGGCGCCCCCTTTAGGGTTTCCCCCCCAACCCTAGGCGCATGGGCCCAAGGGGGGGATGCGGCCAGCCCATGTAGGGCTGGTTCCCTTTCCTCTACAGCCCATTAGGACCTCCGAGAGAGGTGGCCCCTCCCGGTGGACCCCCGGAAACCCTCCGGTGGCCCCGGTACAATACCGATATGCCCCCGAACCTTTCTGGTGACCGTATGACAACTTCCTACATATAAATCTTCACCTCTGGACCATTCCGTAACTCCTCGTGACGTCTGGGATCTCATCTGGGACTCCGAACAACATTCGGTAATCACATACAAGTCTTCCTAATAATCCTAGCGTCATCGAACCTTAAGTGTGTAGACCCTACGGGTTCGAGAGACATGCAGACATGACCGAGATGACTCTCCGATCAATAACCAACAGCGGGATCTGGATACCCATGTTGGCTCCCACATGTTCCACGATGATCTCATCGGATGAACCACGATGTCAAGGATTCAATCAATCCCGTATTCAATTCCCTTTGTCTAGCGGTATTGTACTTGCCCGAGATTCGATCGTCGGTATCCCGATACCTTGTTCAATCTCGTTACCAGCAAGTCTCTTTACTCGTTCTGTAACACATCATCCCGTGATCAACTCCTTGGTCACATTGTGCACATTAAGATGATGTCCTACCGAGTGGGCCCAGAGATACCTCTCCGTTAACACGGAGTGACAAATCCCAGTCTCGATTCGTGCCAACCCAACAGACACTTTCAGAGATACCTGTAGTGTACCTTTATAGCCACCCAATTACGTTGTGACGTTTGGCACACCCAAAGCACTCCTATGGTATCTGGGAGTTGCACAATCTCATGGTCTAAGGAAATGATACTTGACATTAGAAAAGCTTTAGCAAACGAACTACACGATCTTGTGCTAGGCATAGGATTGGGTCTTGTCCATAACATCATTCTCCTAATGATGTGATCCCATTATCAATGACATCCAATGTCCATGGTCAGGAAACCGTAACCATCTATTGATCAACGAGCTAGTCAACTAGAGGCTTACTAGGGACATGGTGTTGTCTATGTATCCACACATGTATCTGAGTTTCCTATCAATACAATTCGAGCATGGATAATAAACGATTATCATGAACAATGAAATATAATAATAACTAATTTATTATTGCCTCTAGGGCATATTTCCAACAGTCTCCCACTTGTACTAGAGTCAATAATCTAGTTCACATCGCCATGTGATTAACACTCACAGGTCACATCACCATGTGACCAACATCCACAGAGTTTACTAGACTCAAAAATCTAGTTCACATCACTATGTGATTAACACTCAATGAGTTTTGGGTTTGATCGTGTTATGCTTGTGAGAGAGGTTGTAGTCAACGGGTCTTGCCATATTCAGATCCCCATGTATTTCGCAAAACTTTATGTCACATCGTAGATGCTGCTACCACGTTCCACTTGGAGTTATTCCAAATTGTTGCTCCATTATACGTATCTGGTATCTCTACTCAGAGCTATCCGGATAGGTGTTAAGCTTGCATCGACGTAACTCTTTACGTCAAACTCTTTATCACCTCCATAACCGAGAAACACTTCCTTATTCCTCTAAGGACAATTTTGACCGCTATCTGGTGGTCCAGTCCTAGATCACCTTTGTACCCTCTTGCCAGACATGTGGCAAGGCACACATCAGGTGCGATACTCAGCATGGCATACCGTATAGAGCCTATGACAAGAGCATAGGGGACGACCTTCGTCCTTCCTCTTTCTTCTGCCGTGGTCAATCTTCGAGTCTTACTCAACTTCACACCTTACAACTCAGGTAAGAACCCCTTCTTTGACTGATCTATTTTGAACTCCTTCAAAAACATGTCAAGGTGTGCGTCCTTTGAAAGTATCATCAGGCGTCTTGATCTATCTCTATAGATCTTGATGCCCAATATGTAAGCAGCTTTATCCAGGTCTTCCTTTGAAAAGCACTCTTCAAACAACCGTTTATGCTTTCCAGAAATTCTACATCATTTCGAATCAATAATATGTCATCCACATATACTTATCAGAAATGTTGTAGTGCTCCCACTCACTTTCTTGTAAATACAAGTTTCTAGCAAACATTGTATAAACTTAAAAGCTTTGATCACTCTATCAAAGCATATATTCTGACTCCGAGATGCTTGCTCTAGTCCATAGAAGGATTGCTGGAGCCAGCATACCTTTTAGCATCCTTAGGATCGACAAAACCTTTTATTGTATCACATACAACTTTTCTTACGAAAATTTGGTAAGAAAACTTGTTTTGACATCCATCTGTAAGATTTCATAATCGAAAAATACAGCTAGTGCTAACATGATTCCGACGGACTTAAGCATCGCTACGGGTGAGAAATTCTCATCGTAGTCAACTCCTTGAACTTGTGAAAAGACTCTTTCCCACAAGTCGAGCTTCATAGATGGTAACATTACCGCCCACGTCCGTCTTCTTCTTAAAGATCCATTTATCTCAATGGCTTGCCGATCATCGGGCAAGTCCACCAAAGTCCATACTTTGTTCTGATATATGGATCCTATCTCGGATTTCATGGCTTCTAACCATTTGTCAGAATACGGGCCCACCATCGCTTCTCCATAGCTCGTAGGTTCATTGTTGTCTAACAACATGATATCTAAGACAGGATTACCGTACCACTTAGGAGTAGTACATATCCTTGTCGACCTACGAGGTTCGATAGCAACTTGATCCGAAGCTTCATGATCACTATCATTAACTTCCTATTCAACAGACGTAGGCGCCACAGAAAACATCTTTCTGTGTTGCATCACTCTCTGGTTGAAGTAAAGGTTCGACAACCTCATCAAGTTCTATCTTCCTCCCACTCAATTCTTTCGAGAGAAACTCCTTCTCGAGAAAGGACCCGTTCTTAGCGACAAACAATTTGCCCTTGGATCTGAGATAGAAGGTATACCCTACTGTCACCTTTGGGTATCCTATGAAGATGTGTTTGTCCGCTTTGGGTTCGAGCTTCTCCGGCTGAAGCCTTAAGCATCGCAGCCCAAACATTAAGAAACGACAACTTTGGTTTCTTGCCAAACCAATGTTCATACGACGTCGTCTCAACAGACTTAGATGGTGTCCTATCTAAAGTGAATGCAGCTGTCTCTAACGCATAACCTCAAAATGAAAACGGTAGATTGATAAGAGACATCATAGATCGCACCATATCTCATAGTGTTCGATTACGACGTCCGGACACACCATTACCTTGTGGTGTTCCAGGTGGCTTCAACTGTGAAACAATTCCATAATGTCTTAAGTGATTGCCAAACTCATAACTCAGAAAATCCCCTTTTGATCAGATCGTAGGAACATGATCTTATTGTTATGATGATTCTTAACTTCACTCTGAAATCGCTTGAACTTTTCAAACGTTTCAGACTTGTGCTTCATTAAGTAAATATACCTATATCTACTCAAATCGTCAGTGAAGATGAGAAAATAGTGATATCCACCGCACGCTTCAATTCTCATTGGATCACACGCATCAGGATGTATGATTTCCAACAAGTCACTTGCCCGTTTCATTGTACCTGAAAACGGGGTCTTAGTCATCCTGCCCATGAGGCATGGCTCGCATGTGTCAAGCGATTCAAAATCAAGTGACTCCAAACATCCATCGACATGGAGTTTCTTCATGCATCTTACGCCAATATGACCTAATCGGCAGTGCCACAAGAAAGTGGTACTATCATTATTAACTCTACATCTTTTGGCGTGAACATGTGTATTACCACGACCGAGATTCAATGAACCATTCACATAGGGTGCATGACCATGAAAGGTATTATTCATGTAAACAGAATAACCATTATTCTCTAATTTAAATGAATAACCGTATTGCAATGAACATGATCTAATCATATTCATGCTCAACGTAGACACCTGATAACATTTATCTAGGTTCAATACTAATCCCGAAGGCAGATGGAGCGTGCGATGGTGATCTCATCAACTTTGGAAACACTTCCAACACACATCGTCACCTCGCCCTTAGCCAGTCTCCGTTTAGTCCGTAGCTTTTGCTTCAAGTCACCAATAATAGCAACTGAACCGGTATCGAATACCCAGGTGCTACCAGGAGTACTAGTGAGGTACACATTAATAACACGTATATACTTTGTTGAAGTTTCCAACCTTCTTATCTACCATGCATTTGGGGTAATTCCGCTACCAGTGATTGTTCCCCTTACAATAGAAGCACTTAGTCTCGGGTTTGGGTTCAACCTTGGGTTCCTTCACTGGAGCGGCAACTGGTTTGTTATCCATGAAGTTTCCCTTCTAGCCCTTGCCCTTCTTGAAACCAGTGGTCTTCTTAAACCATCAACACTTGATCCTCCTTCTTTGATTTCTACCTTTTGCGGTCTTAAGCACCGCGAACAGCTCCAGGATCAACTCCATCCCTTGCATGTCATAGTTCAGCACGAAGATCTAGTAGCTTAGTGATAGTGGCTAGAGAACTCTATCAATCACTATCTTATCTGGAAGTTTAACTCCCACTTGATTTAAGTGATTGTAGCACCCAGACATTCTGAGCACATGCTCATTAGCTGAGCTATTCTCCTCCATCTTGTTGGCAAAAGAACTTGTCAGAGGTCTCACACCTCTCAACACGGGCATGAGCCTGAAATCCCAATTTCAGCTCTTGGAACATCTCATATGTTCTATGGCGTTCAAAATGTCATTGGAATCCCGATTCTAAGCCGTAAAGTATGGTGCACTAAACTATCATGTAGTCATCAGGATGTGTCTGTCAGGTGTTCACAACATCCACAGATGACGTTGTAGGGGTTTGCACATCGAGCGGTGCATCAAAGACGTAAGCCTTCTGTGTAGCAGTGAGGACACTCCTCGGACTATGGACCTAGTCCGCATCATTGCTTACAATATCTTTCAACTTAATCTTTCTCTAGGAACGTATTGAAACAGGGAGCTACAACGTGGGCTATTTATCTACAACATATTTGCAAAGACAATTTAGACTATGTTCATGATAATTGAGTTCATCTAATCAAATTATTTAATGAACTCCCACTCAGATAGACATCCCTCTATTCATCTAAGTGAAACATGATCCGAATCGACTAGGCCGTGTCCGATCATCACATGAGACGGACTAGTCATCAACGGTGAACATCTCATGTTGATCGTATCTTCTATACGACTCATGTTCGACCTTTCGGTCTTCCGTGTTCCGAGGCCATGTCTGTACATGCTAGGCTCGTCAAGTCAACCTAAGTGTTTCGCATGTGTCCCGAGGCCATGTCTGTACATGCTAGGCTCGTCAACACCCGTTGTATTCGAACGTTAGAATCTATCACACCCGATCATCACGTGGTGCTTCGAAACAACGAACCTTCGCAACGGTGCATAGTTAGGGGGAACACTTTTCTTGAAATTTTAGTGAGGGATCATCTTATTTAAGCTACCGTCGTTCTAAGCAAATAAGATGTAAAACATGATAAACATCACATGCAATCAAATAGTGACATGATATGGCCAATATCATTTTGCTCCTTTTGATCTCCATCTTCGGGCTCCATGATCATCGTTGTCACCGGCATGACACCATGATCTCCATCATCATGATCTCCATCATCGTGTCTTCTTGAAGTTGTCTCGTCATCCATTACTTCTACTACTATGGCTAACGCTTTAGCAATAAAGTAAAGTAATTACATGACGTTTAAGTTGACACGCAGGTCATAAATAAATTAAGACAACTCCTATGGCTCCTGCCGGTTGTCATACTCATCGACATGCAAGTCGTGATTCCTATTACAAGAACATGATCAATCTCATACATCACATATATCATTCATCACATCCTTTTGGCCATATCACATCACACGTCATATGCTGCAAAAACAAGTTAGACGTCCTCTAATTGTTGTTGCAAGTTTTTACGTGGCTGCTATAGGTTTCTAGCAAGAACGTTTCTTACCTACGCGAAAACCACAACGTGATATGCCAATTTCTATTTACCCTTCATAAGGACCCTTTTCATCAAATCCGATCCGACTAAAGTGGGAGAGACAGACACCCGCTAGACACCTTATGCAACTAGTGCATGTCAGTCGGTGGAACCAGTCTCACGTAAGAGTATGTGTAAGGTCGGTCCGGGACGCTTCATCCCATGATGCCGCCGAATCAAGATAAGACTAGTAACGACAAGTAAATTGATAATATCGACACCCACAACTGCTTTGTGTTCTACTCGTGCATAGAAACTATGCATGGACCTAGCTCATGATGACACTTTTGGGGATCGTAGCAGAAATTTAAAATTTCCTACGCATCACCAAGATCAATCTATGGAGTCATCTAGCAACGAGGGAGAGAGGAGTGCATCTACATACCCTTGTAGATCGCTAAGCGGAAGCGTTCAAGTGAACGGGGTTGATGGAGTCGTACTCGTCGTGATCCAAATCACCGATGATCCTAGCGCCGAACGGACGGTGCCTCCGCGTTCAACACACATACGGAACGGAGACGTCTCCCGTGCCTTGATCCAGCAAGGAGGAGGGAGATGTTGAGGAAGAGGGCTCCAACAGCAGCACGACGGCGTGGTGGTGGTGGAGCTGCAGTACTCCGGTAGGGCTTCGCCAAGCTCTTGCGGAGGAGGAGAGGTGTTGGGGAGGGGAGGGGCTGCGCCAGGGATCTCATGTGTAGCCCTCCCCTTGCCCCTCTATTTATAGGGGAAGGAGGAAGGGGTCCGGCCCCCTCTAGATGAGATCTAGAGGGGGGGCGGCGACCAAGGGGAGGGGGCTTGCCCCCCAAGCAAGGGGGGCGCCCCCTTTAGGGTTCCCCCCCCCCAACCCTAGGCGCATGGGCCCAAGGGGGGATGCGGTCAGCCCATGTAGGGCTGGTTCCCTTTCCTCTATAGCCCATTAGGCCCTCCGAGAGAGGTGGCCCCTCCCGGTGGACCCCCGGAAACCCTCCGGTGGCCCCGGTACAATACCGATATGCCCCCGAACCTTTCCGGTGACCGTATGACAACTTCCTACATATAAATCTTCACCTCCGGACCATTCCGGAACTCCTCGTGACGTTCGGGATCTCATCCGGGACTCCGAACAACATACGGTAATCACATACAAGTCTTCCTAATAATCCTAGCGTCATCGAACCTTAAGTGTGTAGACCCTACGGGTTCGGGAGACATGCAGACATGACCGAGATGACTCTCCGATCAATAACCAACAGCGGGATCTGGATAACCATGTTGGCTCCCACATGTTCCACGATGATCTCATCGGATGAACCACAATGTCAAGGATTCAATCAATCCCGTATTCAATTCCCTTTGTCTAGCGGTATTGTACTTGCCCGAGATTCGATCGTCGGTATCCCGATACCTTGTTCAATCTCGTTACCGGCAAGTCTCTTTACTCGTTCCGTAACACATCATCCCGTGATCAACTCCTTGGTCACATTGTGCACATTATGATGATGTCCTATCGAGTGGGCCCAGAGATACCTCTCCGTTAACACGGATTGACAAATCCCAGTCTCGATTCGTGCCAACCCAACAGACACTTTCAGAGATACCTGTAGTGTAACTTTATAGCCACCCAGTTATGTTGTGACGTTTGGCACACCCAAAGCACTCCTACGGTATCCGGGAGTTGCACAATCTCATGGTCTAAGGAAATGATACTTGACATTAGAAAAGCTTTAGCAAACGAACTACACGATCTTGTGCTAGGCTTAGGATTGGGTCTTGTCCATCACATCATTCTCCTAATGATGTGATCCCGTTATCAACGACATCCAAAGTCCATGGTCAGGAAACCGTAACCATCTATTGATCAACGAGCTAGTCAACTAGAGGCTTACTAGGGACATGGTGTTGTCTATGTATCCACACATGTATCTGAGTTTCCTATCAATACAATTCTAGCATGGATAATAAACGATTATCATGAACAATGAAATATAATAATAACTAATTTATTATTGCCTCTAGGGCATATTTCCAACAGGCCTCCTCTTCCTCCTGCGACGCCGTCCTCCACTGGACCCGCTACCGCGTCGCGCCCTCCCCTGCTGACGGCGCTCCGCCTCCACCCCCGCGCTCGGCTCCGCCGCCCACCGCCACCCGCTGACAGCCGCGCCCGGCCAACCCCGCGGCGCCCCGCCTATGGACTCCCCTGCCACATTTGCGCGCCATGTCGCCCCGCCTCCCACCTCTACGCCCCACCTTCCGCCTCTGCTCCCCGCCGCCTGCTAGCGCGCCGCCGCCCTAGCACGACTCCGGCAGCTCCTCTGGCCGCCGCCCCAGACCACCAGGCCGCGCCGGCGCCGCTCCTCGCCTGATGCCGGCTCGCGGCGCCCGCTGGTCGTGGCCAGTTGCGCCCCTCCCGCTCACCGTAACGGGCGCCCACGCGCCCGCACCCTTCGCCCGATGCCCGCACCCGCATCCGCCCCTTTGGGTCACAGACAGGTGGGCCTAGCCCCAGAATGTTATAAAAAAGGAAATAAATAAATAATTAATAAATAAAAATATTAATTAAGTTAATTAACCCATTTAATTAATCTAATTAACTAGTTAGTTTAATTAATCCGTAATTAGATTAGTTAAACCCTAATTAGACTAAACAGTCAATGACGAACGGGACCCACACGTGAGCTGACCAGTCAACTCCTCTATTGACTGCTGACGTCATGCTGACGTCAGCATGCACTGTTCTGGATAATGTTGAATTAAATTAATTAAATAAATTCTAAAAATGATTTAGAACTTTAAAAATCATATAAAATAAACCGTAGCTCAGATGAAAATACTTTCTACATGAAAGTTGCTCAGAACGACGAGACGAATCCGGTTACGCAACCCGTTTATCCGCCACGCATCCCTAGCATAGCGAACACACAACTTTCCCCCTCCGGTTCATCTGTCCGAAAACGCGAAACACCGGGGATATTTTTTTGGATGTTTCCCCCCTTCACCGGTATCACCTCGTACCGCGTCAGGTCACCCCTAGCACAACATAATGCCGCATCTTGCTTTTTGTTACATTGATTGCTCTGTTATTTATTGTGTTCCCCCCTCCGTTACTTCTTTCTAGTAGACCCCGAGACTGTCGGAGACCCCTAGTACGACTACGGTGTTGATGACCCCTCTCTCTTGCCAGAGCAACCAGGCAAGCCCCCCCCCCTTGATCACCAGATATCGCCTATTCTTCTCTATACTGCTTGCATTAGAGTAGTGTAGCATGTTACTGCTTTCAGTTAATCCTATACTACTGCATAGCTTGTCCTTGCTACTACTGTTGATACCTTACCTGCAATCCTAAATGCTTAGTATAGGATGCTAGTTTACCATCAGTGGCCCTACATTCTTGTCTGTCTGCCATGCTATACTATCGGGTCGTGATCACTTGGGAGGTGGTCACGGGTATATACTTATACATAATATATGATACTTGTGGTGATTAAAGTTAGGTCGGCTCGTAGGAGTACCCGCGAGTGATTCCGATGTTGGGGGCTGAAGGGGCAGGTGGCTCCATCCCGGTAGAGGTGGGCCTGAGTTCCCGAAGGCCCTCGACGGCTACTTTGTGGCGGAGCGACAGGGCAGGTTGAGACTGAAGGAAATATGCCCTAGAGGCAATAATAAAGTTATTATTTATTTCCTTACAATCATGATAAATGTTTATTATTCATGCTAGAATTGTATTAACCGGAAACATAATACATGTGTGAATACATAGACAAACAAAGTGTCACTAGTATGCCTCTACTTGACTAGCTCGTTAATCAAAGATGGTTATGTTTCCTAACCATGAACAATGAGTTGTTATTTGATTAACGAGGTCACATCATTAGTTGAATGATCTGATTGACATGACCCATTCCATTAGCTTAGCACCCGATCGTTTAGTGTGTTGCTATTGCTTTCTTCATGACTTATACATGTTCCTATGACTATGAGATTATGCAATTCCCGTTTACCGGAGGAACACTTTGGGTGCTACCAAACGTCACAACGTAACTGGGTGATTATAAAGGAGCATTACAGGTGTCTCCAAAGGTAGATGTTGGGTTGGCGTATTTCGAGATTAGGATTTGTCACTCCGATTGTCGGAGAGGTATCTCTGGGCCCTCTCGGTAATACACATCACATAAGCCTTGCAAGCATTACAACTAATATGTTAGTTGTGAGATGATGTATTACGGAACGAGTAAAGAGACTAGCCGGTAACGAGATTGAACTAGGTATTGGATACCGACGATCGAATCTCGGGCAAGTAACATACCGATGACAAAGGGAACAACGTATGTTGTTATGCGGTCTGACCGATAAAGATCTTCGTAGAATATGTAGGAGCCAATATGGGCATCCAGGTCCCGCTATTGGTTATTGACCGGAGACGTGTCTCGGTCATGTCTACATTGTTCTCGAACCCGTAGGGTCCGCATGCTTAAGGTTACGATGACAGTTTCATTATGAGTTTATGCATTTTGATGTACCGAAGGTTGTTCGGAGTCCCGGATGTGATCACGGACATGACGAGGAGTCTCGAAATGGTCGAGACGTAAAGATTGATATATTGGAAGCCTATGTTTGGACATCGGAAGTGTTCCGGGTGAAATCGGGATTTTACCGGGTTACCGGGAGGTTACCGGAACCCCCCGGGAGCCATATGGGCCTTCATGGGCCTTAGTGGAAAGGAGAAAGGGGCAGCCCAAGGTGGCTGCGCCACTTCCCCCTCCCCTAGTCCTATTAGGACTAGGAGAAGGTGGCCGGCCCCCCTCTCTCTCTTTCCCCCCCTTGGGGAATCCTAGTTGGAATAGGATTGGGGGGGAGTCCTACTCCCGGAAGGAGTAGGACTCCTCCTGCGCCCTCTCCCTGGCCGGCGCCCCCCTCCCCCCTTGGCTCCTTTATATACTGAGGTAGAGGCACCCTAGAAGACACAAGTTGATCCACATGATCTATTCCTTGCCGTGTGCGGTGCCCCCTGCCACCATATACCTCGATAATACTGTAGCGGAGTTTAGGCGAAGCCCTGCTGCTGTAGTTCATCAAGATCGTCACCACGCCGTCGTGCTGACGGAACTCTTCCCCGACACTTTGCTGGATCGGAGTCCGGGGATCGTCATCGAGCTGAACGTGTGCTCGAACTCGGAGGTGCCGTAGTTTCGGTGCTTGATCGGTTGGATCGTGAAGACGTACGACTACTTCCTCTACGTCGTGTCATCGCTTCCGCAGTCGGTCTGCGTTGGGTACGTAGACAACACTCTCCCCCTCGTTGCTATGCATCACATGATCTTGCGTGTGCGTAGGAAAATTTTGAAGTTACTACGAAACCCTACAGTGGCATCCGAGCCTAGGTTATTTATGTTGATGTTATATGCACGAGTAGAACACAAGTGAGTTGTGGACGATACAAGTCATACTGCCTACCAGCATGTCATACTTTGGTTCGGCGGTATTGTTGGACGAGACGACCCGGACCAACCTTACGCGTACGCTTACGCGAGACCGGTTCCCTCGACGTGCTTTGCACAGAGATGGCTTGCGGGCGACTGTCTCTCCAACTTTAGTTGAACCAAGTATGGCTACGCCCGGTCCTTGCGAAGGTTAAAACGGAGTCTATTTGACAAACTATCGTTGTGGTTTTGATGCGTAGGTGAGATTGGTTCTTACTTAAGCCCGTAGCAGCCACGTAAAACATGCAACAACAAAGTAGAGGACGTCTAACTTGTTTTTGCAGGGCATGTTGTGATGTGATATGGTCAAGGCATGATGCTGAATTTTATTGTATGAGATGATCATGTTTTGTAACCGAGTTATCGGCAACTGGCAGGAGCCATATGGTTGTCGCTTTATTGTATGCAATGCAATCGCGATGTAATGCTTTACTTTATTACTAAACGGTAGTGATAGTCGTGGAAGCATAAGATTGGCGAGACGACAACGATGCTACGATGGAGATCAAGGTGTCGCGCCGGTGACGATGGTGATCATGACGGTGCTTCGGAGATGGAGATCACAAGCACAAGATGATGATGGCCATATCATATCACTTATATTGATTCCATGTGATTTTTATCTTTTTATGCATCTTATCTTGCTTTGATTGACGGTAGCATTATAAGATGATCTCTCACTAAATTATCAAGAAGTGTTCTCCCTGAGTATGCACCGTTGCCAAAGTTCGTCGTGCCCAGACACCACGTGATGATCGGGTGTGATAAGCTCTACGTCCATCTACAACGGGTGCAAGCCAGTTTTGCACACGCAGAATACTCGGGTTATACTTGACGAGCCTAGCATATGCAGATATGGCCTCAGAACACGGAGACCGAAAGGTCGAGCGTGAATCATATAGTAGATATGATCGACATTATGTTCACCGATGAAACTACTCCATCTCACATGATGATCGGACATGGTTTAGTTGATTTGGATCACGTGATCACTTAGAAGATTAGAGGGATGTCTATCTAAGTGGGAGTTCTTAAGTAATATGATTAATTGAACTTTAATTTATCATGAACTTAGTCCTGGTAGTATTAGCATATCTATGTTGTGGATCAATAGCTCGCATTGTTGCTTTCATGTGTTTATTTTGATATGTTCCTAGAGAAAACTGTGTTGAAAGATGTTAGTAGCAAAGATGCGGATTGGATCCGTGATCTGAGGTTTATCCTCATTGCTGCATAGAATAATTATGTCCTTGATGCACCGCTAGGTGACAGACCTATTGCAGGAGCAGATGCAGACGTTATGAACGTTTGGCTAGCTCAATATGATGACTACCTGATAGTTTAGTGCACCATGCTTAACGGCTTAGAATCGGGACTTCAAAGACGTTTTGAACGTCATGGACCATATGAGATGTTCCTGGAATTGAAGTTAATATTTCAAGCAAATACCCGAGTTGAGAGATATGAAGTCTCCAACAAGTTCTATAGCTAAAAGATGGAGGAGAATCGCTCAACTAGTGAGCATGTGCCCAGATTGTCTGAGTACAACAATCGCTTGAATCAAGTGGGAGTTAATCTTCCAGATAAGATAGTGATTTACAGAATTCTCTAGTCACCATCACCAAGTTAGTAGAACTTCGTGATGAACTATAATATGCAAGGGATAACGGAAACAACTCCCAAGCTCATCGTGATGCTGAAATCAACGAAGGTAGAAATCAAGAAAAACATCAAGTGTTGATGGTTGACAAGACCACTAGTTTCAAGAAAAGGGTAAAGGAAAGAAGGGGAACTTCAAGAAGAACAGCAAGCAAGTTGCTGCTCAAGTGAAGAAGCCCAAGTCTGGTCCTAAGCCTGAGACTAAGTGTTTCTACTGCAAAGGGACTAGTCACTGGAAGCGGAACTACCCCAAGTGATTGGCAGATAAGAAGGATGGCAAAGTGAACATAAGTATATTTGATATACATGTTATTGATGTGTACTTTACTAGTATTTATAGCAACCCCTCAGTATTTGATACTAGTTCAGTTGCTAAGATTAGTAACTTGAAACGGGAGTTGCAGAATAAACAAAGACTAGTTAAGGGTGAAGTGACGATGTGTGTTGGAAGTGGTTCCAAGATTGATATGATCATCATCGCACACTCCCTATACTTTCGGGATAGTGTTGAACCTGAATAAGTGTTATTTGGTGTTTGCATTAAGCATGAATATGATTTGATCATGTTTATTGTAATACGGTTATTCATTTAAGTAAGAGAATAAATTGTTGTTCTGTTTACATGAATAAAACCTTATATGGTTACACACCCAATGAAAATAGTTCGTTGGATCTCGATCGTAGTGATACACATAATCATAATATTGAAACCAAAAGATGCAAAGTTAATAATGATAGTGCAACTTATTTGTAGCACTGCCGTTTAGGTCATATTGGAGTAAAGCGCATGAAGAAACTCCATGCTGATGGGATTTTGGAATCACTTGATTATGAATCACTTGATGCTTGCGAACCATGCCTCTTGGGCAAGATGACTAAAACGCCGTTCTCCGGAACAATGAAGCAAGCAACAGATTTGTTGGAAATCATACATACTGATGTATATGGTCCGATGAATATTGAGGCTCGCAATAGATATCATTATTTTCTGATCTTCACAGATGATTTGAGCAGATATGAGTATATCTACTTGATGAAACAAAGGTCTAAAACATTTGAAAAGTTCAAAGAATTTCAGAGTGAAGTGGAGAATCATCGTAACAAGAAAATAAAAGTTTCTACGATATGATCGCAGAGGTAAAATATTTGAGTTACGAGTTTGGCCTTCAGTTAAAACAATGTGAAATAGTTTCACTACTCACGCCACCTGGAACACCACAATGTAATGGTGTGTCCGAACGTCATAACCGTACTTTATTAGATATGGTGCGATCTATGATGTCTCTTACCGATCTACCATTATCGTTTTGGGGTTATGCATTAGAGACAGCTGCATTCACGTTAAATAGGGCACCATCTAAGTCCGTTGAGACGACACAATCTGAACTGTGGTTTGGCAAGAAACCAAAGTTGTTGTTTCTTAAAGTTTGGGGTTGTGATGCTTATATGGAAAAGTTTCATCCTAATAAGCTCAAACCCAAATCGGAGAAATATGTCTTCATAGGATACCCAAAGGAGACTGTTGGGTACACCTTCTATCACAAATCCGAAGGCAAGACTTTTGTTGCTAAATTTGGAGTTTTTCTAGAGAAGGAGTTTCTCTCGAAAGAAGTGAGTGGGAGGAAAGTAGAACTTGATGAGGTAACTGTACCTTCTCCCTTATTGGAAAGTAGTTCATCACAGAAATCTGTTCCTGTGACTACTACACCAATTAGTGAGGAAGCTAATGATGATGATCATGTAACTTCAGATCAAGTTACTACCAAATCTCGTAGGTAAGCCAGAGTGAGATCCGCACCAGAGTGGTACGGTAATCTTGTTCTGGAAGTCATGTTACTAGACCATGACAAACTTGCGAACTATGAGGAAGCAATGATGAGCCCAGATTCCGCGAAATGGTTTGAGGCCATGAAATCTGAGATATGATCCATGTATGAGAACAAAGTATGGACTTTGGTTGACTTGCCCGATGATCGGCAAGCCATAGAAAATAAATGGATCTTCAAGAGAAAGACGGACGCTGATAGTAGTGTTACTATCTACAAAGCTAGAATTGTCGCAAAAGGTTTTCAACAAGTTCAAGGTGTTGACTACGATGAGATTTTCTCACTCGTATCTATGCTTAAGTCTGTCCGAATCATGTTGGCAATTGCCGCATTTTATGAAATCTGGCAAATGGATAAACAAAACTGCATTCCTTAATGGATTTACTAAAGAAGAGTTGTATACGATGCAACTAGAAGGTTTTGTCGATCCTAAAGGTGTTAACTAAATATGCAAGCTCCAACGATCCATCTATGGACTGGTGCAAGAATCTCGGAGTTGGAATATACGCTTTGATAAGTTGATCAAAGCATATAGTTTTATACAGACTTGCGGTGAAGCCTGTATTTACAAGAAAGTGAGTGGGAGCACTACATCATTTCTGATAAGTATATGTGTATGACATATTGTTGATCGGAAATAATGTAGAATTATTCTGCAAAGCATAAAGGAGTGTTTGAAAGGAGTTTTTCAAAGAAAGACCTCGGTAAAGCTGCTTACATATTGAGCTTCAAGATCTATAGAGATGGATCAAGACGCTTGATAAGTTTTTTCAATGAGTACATACCTTGACAAGATTTTGAAGTAGTTCAAAATGGAGCAGTCAAAGAAAGAGTTCTTGCCTGTATTACAAGGTGTGAAGTTGAGTAAGACTCAAAGCCCGACCACGGCAGAAGATAGAAAGAGAATGAAAGTCATTCCCTATGCCTTGGCCATAGGTTCTATAAAGTATGTCATGCTGTATACCAGATCTATTGTATACCCTGCACTGATTTGGCAAGGGAGTACAATAGTGATATAGGAGTAGATCACTGGACAGCGGTCAGAATTATCCTTAGTAAAATAAAGGATATGTTTCTCGATTATGGACGTGACAAAAAGGTTCGTCGTAAAGGGTTACGTCGATGCAAGTTTTTGACACTAATCCAGATGATTCTAAGTCTCAATCTGGATACATATTGAAAGTGGGAGCAATTAGCTAGAGTAGCTCCGTGCAGAGCATTGTAGACATAGAATTTTGCAAAATACATACGGATCTGAATTTGGCGGGCCCGCAGACTAAATTTCTCTCACAAGCAAAACATGATCACTCTTTGGGTGTTAATCACATAGCGATGTGAACTAGATTATTGAATCTAGTAAACCCTTTGGGTGTTAGTCACATGGAGATGTGAACCAATCACATAAAGATGTGAACTATTGGTGTTAATCACATAGCGATGTGAACTAGATTATTGACTCTAGTGCAAGTGGGAGACTGAAGGAAATATGCCCTAGAGACAATAATAAAGTTATTATTTATTTCCTTACAATCATGATAAATGTTTATTATTCATGCTAGAATTGTATTAACCGGAAACATAATACATGTGTGAATACATAGACAAACAAAGTGTCACTAGTATGCCTCTACTTGACTAGCTCGTTAATCAAAGATGGTTATGTTTCCTAACCATGAACAATGAGTTGTTATTTGATTAACGAGGTCACATCATTAGTTGAATGATCTGATTGACATGACCCATTCCATTAGCTTAGCACCCGATCGTTTAGTGTGTTGCTATTGCTTTCTTCATGACTTATACATGTTCCTATGACTATGAGATTATGCAATTCCCGTTTACCGGAGGAACACTTTGGGTGCTACCAAACGTCACAACGTAACTGGGTGATTATAAAGGAGCATTACAGGTGTCTCCAAAGGTAGATGTTGGGTTAGCGTATTTAGAGATTAGGATTTGTCACTCCGATTGTCGGAGAGGTATCTTTGGGCCCTCTCGGTAATGCACATCACTTAAGCCTTGCAAGCATTGCAACTAATGAGTTAGTTGCGAGATGATGTATTACGGAACGAGTAAAGAGACTTGCCGGTAACGAGATTGAACTAGGTATTGGATACCGACGATCGAATCCCGGGCAAGTAACATACCGATGACAAAGGGAACAACGTATGTTGTTATGCGGTCTGGCCGATAAAGATCTTCGTAGAATATGTAGGAGCCAATATGGGCATCCAGCTCCCGCTATTGGTTATTGACCGGAGATGTGTCTCGGTCATGTCTACATTGTTCTCGAACCGTAGGGTCCGCACGCTTAACGTTACAATGACAGTTATTATAAGTTTATGCATTTTGATGTACCGAAGATTGTTCGGAGTCCCGGATGTGATCATGGACATGACGAGGAGTCTCGAAATGGTCGAGACATAAAGATTGATATATTGCAAGCCTATGTTTGGATATCGGAAGTGTTCTGGGTGAAATCAGGATTTTACCGGAGTACCAGGAGGTTACCGGAACCCCCCCGGGAGCTATATGGGCCTTAGTGGGCTTTAGTGGAAAGGAGAAAGGGGCAGCCCAAGGTGGGCCGCGTGCCTCCCCCCTCCCCTAGTCCTATTAGGACAAGGAGAGGTGGCCGGCCCCCTCTCTCTCTTTCCCCCTCGGGGAATCCTATTCCAACTAGGATTGGGGGGGAGTCCTTACTCCCGGAAGGAGTAGGACTCCTCCTGCGCCCTCTCCCTGGCCGGCGCCCCCCTCCCCCCTTGGCTCCTTTATATACTGAGGTAGAGGCACCCTAGAAGACACAAGTTGATCCACATGATCTATTCCTTAGCCGTGTGCGGTGCCCCCTGCCACCATATACCTCGATAATACTGTAGCGGAGTTTAGGCGAAGCCCTGCTGCTGTAGTACATCAAGATCGTCACCACGCCATCGTGCTGACGGAACTCTTCCCCGACACTTTGCTGGATCGGAGTCCGGGGATCGTCATCGAGCTGAACGTGTGCTCGAACTCGGAGGTGTCGTAGTTTCGGTGCTTGATCGGTTGGATCGTGAAGACGTACGACTACTTCCTCTACGTCGTGTCATCGCTTCCGCAGTCGGTCTGTGTTGGGTACGTAGACAACACTCTCCCCCTCGTTGCTATGCATCACATGATCTTGCGTGTGCGTAGGAAAATTTTGAAGTTACTACGAAACCCTACAGAGACCACCTAGGAGAGAGGTGGGCCTGGCCCTGGTCGGCGTCCGTGGTTATTTTAGAATAACACGCTTAACGAGATCTTGGTATTTGATCTAAGTCTGGCTACTGGCCTATACGCACTAACCATCTACGCGGGGACAGTTATGGGCACTCGACGTCGTAGTATCAGCCGAAGCCTTCGTGACGTCAGCGACTGAGCGACGCGCGCCGGGTTGGACCTTGTAACGCAACTTCCTTTGTAATGGAGGTTGCTAGGTCTGCTCACCGGCCGCGTACGCAACATGCAGGTGTGCAATGGTCGATGGGCCCAGACCCCTGCGCCATAGGATCTAGACCGGCGTGCTGACCTCTCTGTTGTGCCTAGGTAGGGCTGCGACGTGTTGATCTTCCGAGGCCGGGCATGACCCAGGAAAGTGTGTCCGGCCAAATGGGATCGAGCGTGTTGGGTTATGTGGTGCACCCCTGCAGGGAAGTTGATCTATTCGAATAGTTGTGTCCCTCGGTAAAAGGACGACCCGGAGTTGTACCTTGACCTTATGACAACTAGAACCGGATACTTAATAAAACACACCCTTCCAAGTGCCAGATACAACCAGTGATCGCTCTCTCACAGGGCGACGAGGGGAGGATCATCGGTTAGGATTATGCTATGCGATGTTACTTGGTGAACTTACCATCTACTCTCTTCTTCTGCTGCAAGACGGGGGTTACCAGAAGCGTAATCTTCGACGGGACTAGCTATCCCCCTCTTATTCCGGCATTCTGCAGTTCAGTCCACATATGATACCCTTATTCCATTTGATACTAATGCATACATATGTAGTGTAGCTCTTTGCTTGCGAGTACTTTGGATGAGTACTCACGGTTGCTTTGCTCTCTTTTCCCCTTTCCTAGACCCGATTGCTGCGACCAGACGTTGGAGCCCAGGAGCCAGACGCCACCGTCGACGACGACTACTACTACTCGGGAGGTGCCTACTACTACGTGCAGCCCGCTGACGACGACCAGGAGTAGTTTAGGAGGATCCCAGGCAGGAGGCCTGTGCCTCTTTTGATCTGTATCCCAGTTTGTGCTAGCCTTCTTATGGCAAACTTGTTTAACTTATGTCTGTACTCAGATATTGTTGCTTCCACTGACTCGTCTATGATCGAGCTCTTGTATTCGAGCCTTCGAGGCCCCTGGCTTATAATATGATGCTTGTATGACTTATTTTATTTGTAGAGTTGTGTTGTGATATCTTCCCGTGAGTCCCTGATCTTGATCGTATACGTTTGCGTGTATGATTAGTGTACGATTGAATCGGGGGCGTCACACCTCGGGCGGCATAGAATGAGCTCGGAGTCGACAGATCTGGAGGTGTAGGACTCGGATCGGCTGCCCACCATGCCGGAGAAGGGCGGAGATAGCTAGACGGGAGCTTGGGGCAGAGTGGAGAGGAGTGGAGTGAAGTGAAGTGGCTATGATTTGATCCGGTGAGCGGATGGGGACGAATATATGTTGCGTCATGTGAGCCAGCATGGGCCGGGTCCGAAGTTACGGACGCGTCCGGTCGTGTCCGAGCGCCCCTACATTTGGGCTGGATATGCAGGGTGTCGATCAGCCCGGGAGTTTGAGACTCGTTTGAGGTGCCCATCTGGGTCGCTTTTGTGTGATCAGTTCGTCCGACCAAATGTATGAAAAGGGTTTGAGGCGCCCGGCCGATGCTCTAACTCGAATGATGGTTTCGAGTGGCCGTTAAAGGTCCATGTCCGGGTTTATCCATAGCGGCATGCGTCTTGCTTTGTTAAAATCTAGACTATATGACTCATCGGAGACAAATGTCAAATGCAACCGAAAAATTAGATGAATCATATGAAACTTTTTTTGAAACTCGGAAACCTCCTTTGAAACAATGAGTGAATATTCTTTTTCTTGAAATAGAGATTTCGTCCCGCTTTATAAATAAAGCCTACATTCATACAACATGTTCAAGTGCACCGAAGCAACATAGACGGCTTGGGTATAAGCACAGTCATGCCCAGAGAAAGCATAAAAGAAATTAAAAAAAGGCCACCAAGTGCCTACAAACTCAATGATCTTGTTGCTAGGATAGGCGGAGTAAGAAGCACATCCAGCATAAGTCCTAGACGACCGCGGCCCCGCTGCCTAAATACCGGGTGCCAGTGCTGCAAAAAGGCAAAAAAATTGAAGAATGAGTCAAAAGCACGCTTAGGGAGACCCTCTCAATAACCATTTTATTACGCGTTGTTCATAGTGTCCAAGCCAATGCCGTAAACACAAGCCAGAATAGGCGCCGCTACTGCCCGGTCTGGTTGGATATGGTTTCAAGGAATTCCGCTAGGTATAGGGACTCCCAGTCAACCCCTAGGGCCTCACAGACAAAACTCCAGAGGGATCGCACTGCGATGCACGAGAAAAGGACGTGGGGCCTCACAGAGAGGACACATGCCATTACCAACCGTGTCTCTTAAGCACCTCTGCCAGAGGGAAGTCGGTCCCGCAACAATTGCCGCGCAAAAATCTTGATCTTCAGGGGCGACGGGGCTTTCCAAAGAGGAGTAGTCCAAGGAGTGGTTGGCCAATACCACAACGCATGGTCTGCCGAGCCTACGGAGAAGACACCCGAAGGTGAGAGACTCCAAGAAACGGTGTCCGGATAATCCGTGAGCACCGGCGGGAGGACAACCCGCAATAGCCCACTCTACAGTCCCCGTCTGACCAAATTTCGTCGAAACAAGATGTTCCAATGTCCACTCAGTTGGCCATCGAGACAACACCATCAGGTCAGCGCAAATAGCATACAAGCTTGGGAATCACGAACATAGCGGGGCCCCCAGCCCATGGATCAAATCAGAATAGAGTGCCCATGGATCAAATCGTATGTAGTCCGCATTGAAATCTCTAGGAAACTATATTTAGAAACAAAGGGGGTGTTTGAAACAACTTTGTTAGTGAAGCCAAAGTTGCCAGTGAAACTTAGTCTAGAACCGGAGACAAACAACTACTCTGAATCAAGTTTTGCCAGTGAACCTGAATCTGTATTCAGTTCATTTTCAGTGCAATTTGTTGAAGAATCTCAGAGTGTACTTCGTGGAGAAGCTGATCCAGCTTTGCCAAATCCACAGATGATTTGAATCCAATAAAAGTTGAAACAAAAGAAACAACTTTGCCACCGAAGAGAATCCACAGGTGATATCAATTCAATCACATCTGGAACAAACAGGGCCTTAGTGGCGAGTGGCGATACTCCAACTTTTATGTTTCTATAATTGCTTCTGCTGCCTTCATTGATTGGCGCATCCTAGTTTTTAATTTGTGATCGGTGCATCATAATTTTAAAGTTTGTGACTAAGGTCGTGTTTTGTTTCCCTCGGCTCCATGGCTCCGCTCCCGGAGCGATAGTTAAAATCCTTGGAGCCAGCAAATAGCTGCTTCACAGATTCTAGAATTTAAAGGAGTAGGTGGACTGCCGAATGCGTCCTAAATTGCAAATGCATGACAAAGTTCAGTGACTCCAGATGCAGTTTACTCTTTTAGTCTTGAGACCATCTAGAGTTATGGACACCAAAGACATGTGTCAGTATGTCACACTCTTTCATCTAGAGTTTATCCAAATCCAACCAATTGACCAGACCACCGTTTCCACGCGATTTCCCTCCACTAGCACGCCCACAGCACGTTCGACGTAATGCCCCGAGAGGGACGCCGCTGCGCCACCACCCCGCGTGTGGGCCTCCTCCCTCCTCCCCTCCCGGTACCGTCGGGGGGTTGACGTCGCCGCGACCGTGACGCGGAGCGGTGGGCGGATGGGAGTTTGTTAGAGGGGAGAGCCGTCGCTCGCCTCTACCTCCACCCCCAGATTCGCATTTTATTTTCTTGACTCGCCCGTCCATGTCACGCTCTCCTCGCCTCCTTCTCCCATCCGTTTCGCCTCCCTCCTCTTCCTCGCCGGAGCACTCCCCCGCGCCTCTCCGGCCTTCTCCGGCCGACAAGCAGTACGAATAGCCGCGGAGACCGGACACGCGGCGTGGCTGGAAGTTCTTGCGGTTCATATAGCATCCCACACACGCGCAGTTCCAGCCCCGTCCGTGCTCTGCTGAATCCAAGGTCGCGGGCGTGTACCTCTCCTTCCCTGAGGTAAGAGGCCATGGCTTTCCCTTTCTGAGGTTCCAATGCTGTTCCGGGGCTTCTTTTCCATGATCTGATCCCTCTGGGAGCCTACCGTTGACATTTCCACCAAAATATCTTGTCGAGCCCACCCTCAGATGGATAATGAACCATTATCCCGTTTTTTGTGTACCTGCGATGTTCCATTTCAAAGCAGATCTCGCCTAATTGCTTGCTCTAAGTTCTCAATAAATTCTGTGAGTGGCGAACTGGCGATTGTCTAGGAACATGGCACAGCCTTTTGCTTATGTGTTCTCCGAATTTGATAATTGAAAATCACATTTTTCAGAGGGAGACTGATTGCTCTAGGCACGGGAAGTATGAAACAAGATTCCCAGCAATAGTCACAGATATTCAGTAACATATGCACTGTTTGTTTCCTAGAGTATATCAGTGCCCACTATTGAAATCTATACGGATAATGAACGAAATGATATACTAATTGAGATGCAGGCCTAGAGCCTTAAAATCCAACTTCCTCCCAATGCTAGCTTTTAATGCAAACAAGAAACTCAGCTGCAGGTCTCTCTTAGCTTATTTCTGCATGAATTCACTTTTTGCTGCAGGCACAAGGGTCGTCCACCTTCGGATGCACAAAATGAGTCGTCATCCTCCAAGGGATCGTCATCATCGACTGAACAAAATAGATTTTCATCATCGGGTGGACAAAATGGATCTTCATCCTCCAATAAAGAAATACATGGGTTGGCTGAGTAAAGTTGTTAAAAGTTCGGTAAATAAAGTTATAAGAGGACAGTATGACGGGAACTTTAGTGAAGGCTATTCAACCCAGCACGCTACGTCACATGTACTGCCCAATTTTGCCTTTTTCTTCTTTGCTGGAAATAACTAGCTGTAAAATGTTCATTCCTAAAAATGCCTTAATTCTGACTATCATATATTACCATTTTATCATGCGCTTCCTTGTCTGTTTATTACTCTCTCAATTTGAAGTTGCTCTTCTCTGTGACAAATCACATGGGATAAATCAGTCGTGGGAAGTTTAAATTGAATGCTACAGAAGCATAGATAGTGAGGGATCGAACAATTTGTTCTTGATTTTTCAGGAGCCACTGCATTTTTATATAAATCAGGGCACACAACGTGGTACATGATTCCAAGATAAAATGAACAGCTTTATTTACTTCACTGTTGCTAATTTGGTTCCCAATTATACTGTAGGATACACATGCCAGTGACAATGAAGACATAGATCGTGCTATTGCATTATCCTTATCAGAGGAAGGACAAAGGAAGGGAAAGGCCATTGGTTTGTATTATCCCAACTAAACCAGTTTTGATAATCTCTAGTTTAGAGATTCTTTTACCTGGTTGCATGTGTCGTTAAAGTTTCTTAGTTTGGGATAGCAGTTCTAGGTTAATGAGCATGTCCAAATATGTAAAGTTGATAGAAAGAATATTTTTAATGTTTTTGTCATTTGCTTTTACTTATGAACCAGATACTGATGATCATTTAGAAGAAGATGAAGAGCTTGCACGGGCTCTGCAAGAAAGTCTGAAAGATAAACATCCTCTTCGTCAGAAAATTCCGGCGGGGGGGGTTCACTCAGATAGTACTCCAGCAACTAGCCTACTGCCAGATATCTTGCCATCAAGTAGATCGAGGTATTTGTTATAATAGTACATTATGATTCATCTCTAGTTTCACGATAATTTAGTTTGTGGACTTGGAAAAGTTTGTTTTTCTTTCGTTGACACTTGACACCACTGAGTGGCGCTTGCATTGCATGTTGCATTAGTGTGAAACAGTGAATAACAATCTACTGTGTTGGTTTTTCTAACTAATTGATTTTATAGCAAAAAACACATGCATATATATTTGGTTGAGGTGTGCTTCACTTACATCCATTGCTGTAACTTGTTGATCTCACAAAAGGTGAGAACGAATACGATTTTGGATGTTTAACCTCATGTATCAACTTGGGGGATGAAGCAAAATTCAGGACATGTAATAAAATAGCATCAGGGCATTGATTCATGACCAGCTTCATAGCATGATATGAGAAGGTACATGCCTGTGGGATGACAACGAATACTAGGGCATTCTGTTCATCAGGCTTGTGAATGTGTGGTTCATACTCTGCAACCTGCTTTATACAATATAGAAACAGCAGAAACCTTATCTAAACTGCTGATCTAAATCATACTGCTCAGTCCAAGATCAGGGTGTGATTGGGACCGGGGATCAATATTTATGTTTCAAATTGAGTTTGTACTCCACTGAAAAATCGTTCATGTAACAATGATCACTAGTATAGTTTCACATTTTATTCCAAGCGTATGGTTTGTAAAAGTGTAAAGCTCGGAAAGACTTGGGTAGTGTTGAGGCTTACCGGTGGATGCAGGTAATCCAGTTGACTGCTATACGGCGGAACTTTCCCCGATTAGGAACGTTTGATTAGTGTTGGGAGCGTATGCACTGACTTGTTGGTTGGGTTGATTACGGGTAAACAATGTAAACATATGCGTTGTCCCGCAAGTATTATGTATTAGTTACCTTCATTCCATTTTACTTGTTTCCGGCATAAATGTGGTCTCGATAGAGACCTTTGACCATCCATATCCGAGTATGTTAGTAAAAAATATAAAAATTTATAGTGAATGAAATATTTTTTGCAAAAAGGTAGCAATATTGTTACAGGTGACAAATTTAAATACTTTTGGTAGTCACACAGTCTTTTCGAAATTTAACTGCATAGTGACATATATCTTCCGCTTACCTTTAAGTTATGAAACAATTCTCTCTTTGCATGCTGCCATTGTTAAGTCACGCTCTTATACCTGCCATCTGAAATCAATTGTCTCCTCGAGTTCTAATACCCTTACTGTAGAGTAAAATAGCGGAAACCTTGGGTTCTCAGAACTCTATATTATAAGATGGTAGAATCATTGGGTTCTGTCTCCATTTGTTTTCGCCAGGAGCTTCTTTGTTTTGCATTTTTAACAGATATGGTGCATCATATTGACTCATGTAGGGTTTGTGCTGGATGTAAAACTCCACTTGGACATGGACAGTTTCTCAGTTGTATGGATTCTGTTTGGCACCCTCAGTGCTTCAGGTGTTTAGCTTGCAGTGAGCCAATATCAGACTCTGAGGTACAAAAACTAACACATTTGATTTAACATACCTCAACTTGTGATAAAATTATAAATGTCAGCCTTTCTGTTGGCAAGTTTGCAGTACATGAAGATCATTCATACCACAGTTCCTGCTACAAGGAGAACTTTCATCCAAAATGTGATGTTTGCAAGAACTTTGTAAGCAACCGGTGTTTCAAGTTTATGAGTGAGCTTGAGTATTTGGTGGTGCCTAATTTTAATTTATCTGTTGAAATGTGCTGATTGTATTTTTGTGACCAGATTCGAACAAATAAAAATGGTTTAATTGAATACCGGGCCCATCCTTTCTGGATGCAGAAGTATTGTCCTTCGCATGACAATGACGGTACTCCTAGGTGTTGCAGTTGTGAACGAATGGAGGTTGGGGTTATGGCTATACCAATCAGAAATTAACTGGCAGTTTACTTCAGTTACAGGCTTACAGCTGCTTCAATTCATAGTGCAAATATTCACATTTGATTGGTCTAATGAATTTTGCGTCTTCCATTTTTTATCATCAACCCCAGCCAAAGGATATCAAGTACATAACATTAGATGATGGCCGGAAGCTCTGCTTGGAGTGTCTATATACTTCAATAATGGACACAGACGAGTGCCAACCAGTATACATTGATATCCAGGAATTCTATGAGGGTTTGAACATGAAAGTAGAGCAACAGATCCCCTTGCTTTTGGTTGAACGTCAAGGTTTAAATGAAGCCAGGGAAGTAGAGAAAATGGTAAGTGATATGATATTCACCATTTTGTAATGTATGTTGATTAACTAATTTTTTAACCTGCTTGATTAGGGGCATCACCTTCCTGAAACCAGGGGTCTCTGCCTATCGGAAGAGCAAATTGTCAGAATGGTAAGTTCTTACAACATTTTCTTGTATGTCACCTTCATACTTATGAGAATTCATGGTAAATTAACATATACACTACACAGATATCGAGACGACCAATAATTGGACCAGGAAACAAAATGATAGACATTTCTACAGCACCACAGAAACTAGTTCGGCGGTGTGAAGTGACTGCAATTCTTGTCCTATATGCTTTGCCAAGGTAAATTTAGTTATTTTCATACGTTTCCCAAACTGAGCACAGTTGATGCTAATGTTTGATTGATGTTGATTCTGCAACCAGTGTACGAACCTGTTAAGAAGTCCTTTGTTGCGAATGTACGTATGTTTGATTTCCACTGATTAATTGCTTGCAGACTGCTCACAGGCTATATTCTAGCTCATGAGATGATGCATGCATACCTTCGGCTTAAAGGTACTATTGTACGTGTCTATTTTCGTTTTGCAGAATCTTATGCATACTTGTATTTTTGTGCCATCAAACACTGCTGCATCTACGTATTGATATCTTCTCTTTATTTATAGGATACCGAATCCGTAGTCCAGAGGTTGAAGAAGGCATCTGTCAGGTCCTAGCTCATCTCTGGCTTGAGTCTGAAATCGTATCAGGTTCAAATAGTAGCATTGCAACCACATCTGAAGCAGCAGCTGTAGCAGCAGAAGCAGCAGTAGCAGCAGAAGCAACAGCGACACCTTCTTCACCATCTTCCTTGGTGAAAAAGGGTGAAAAGACTGACTTTGAGAAAAAACTTGGAGAATTCTTCAAGCACCAGATCGAAACAGACCCCTCTGCAATATATGGAGATGGGTTTCGAGCTGGCATTCGAGCAGTTGAACGATATGGCTTGAGAGGTACCCTTGATCATATCAAGCGGTCAGGTTCTTTTCCAAGTTGAGGTAGGGTTTTGCATCTTCAGTTTGTGAGCATGGGGCATATCCTATCCTACGAGGGCTTTTTGGTTCAAAGTTAGGCATACCAGCATAAGATGACAGATAGAAGACAGAAAAATGAGGATTTAGTCATCATATACCATAAATTACAGAGATATTTCCTGTTGTGCTTTAGATATGAATTTCCCAAGGTGATAAGCATGAGAAATCTTTGGCAGTCTCATTTTATGATTGTGTGCACAATGTAAATATTCGATATACAAAAAGGAAGTTGAATGTATTTTGATGTCTGAAAGCAATGCCTTTCTGTATGTGCGTATGCAGTTCCATTTTTATGTCTTGCCTGTATTTTCGACATTAGTGACAGAGCTAAACTAAATGCATGTCAAGGGCCAATTGTAAAATATGTATGTTTGAGTATTGAATGAGGAAATCTGATTTTAAAATTTACTAAAAGATACACCTGGCATTATTATTTTTTTGCATAAAGAGGGAAATGGCTGGCCATACAAAGCAAGCAGATGCCCCTGCTCCCATGTCTAGCTAGATCAAAGCCTGAGCTCTCAAGTCTAAAGTGCAAACTTGGAACTGTGACAGCTCCACAATATGACCCTGTTCCAAGATCTGCTGTGACAACTCCACAATATGATCCTGTGCCAAGATCTGCCGCGGAATGTGTCATTGGAATTGTGTCTGTTTTCGGACCATGAACAGTGCTGCTCATTCAATAGTAATTTAAATATATTTAGAATAGATTATATACTGTATTATATATTTATAAAGTATATGATGGGTTAACAAGAACAAAAAGGTACATATATGCCCTGGTGGACACAGAATAAAATATAATAGAAAAAACTACTACAATCCATTGTACAAATTAGTTCGTAGAAATATGTAATGCAGTATTGTAACATCAATAGTATTTTGTAGTATAAATATAAGAAGCACAATATATGTGCCTCATATTAACATTATTTGGTACTCCTTCCGTTCCAAATTACTCGTCATGGTTTTAGTTCATGGAACGGAGGGAGTACATGTCTAGTGCTTGTATCTTATTTATATTTACTTGTAATATGTTATATGTAACACTACATACAGAAATACATTAGTTTGTGTTTGCGCGCTCGATTCTTCAAAGTGCTGAACCAAACAAAACTTAGCTTTGACTTCCCTACTAATTTGGTTTTGCAACTCTGTCGCCATCCATATACCTGAATTGAAATTGATTCCCAATTCTAATTCTCGTTAAACAGGAATTAGTAGTTGATTTTCATTTCTTCGATCCAAACAAATCCTAAAAGACCGATTTCCCCAATGACGAAGTCGAGGTACATTGGATCAATCTCAATCTGTCCAGGTTAATTAGTTATATAATCTGCCTATATGTGTTTTCCATGTACATAAATAGCATTGTCCAATCTGCGTGCAGGAACCATCTGATCATCTATCTATGCTACCGTCTGTCACCGCCGGCAATGTTTCGCTGCTTCCTCCCCACTCCCTTATCCTCCCTTCGGCCAACATAGCCTGCAATGTTAGAAGTTCAGATTAAAGATCTGCTCAACTTCAATCAAGTCAAGAAATAAATTCGATTGAGTCATATCTATAGAAAACAAATCTTGGATTGAGTGATATTAGCATAGCACTGCACCTGTTTCTTCCACTTGGTTCTGAAGCAAATTATGAGAAGTACAACAGTCTGCAGCAGCGTGCCAATGGACATGCCCGCCCAAATTCCCTGCAGAAAGCCAGAAACACATTGTTGTATGTTCAGAGCAGAGGTTAGAGTCCGATTGCCCGTCTCATTTTGGAAGTTGATTTGATTTTGTCCTTACCAGTGCACCAAGTTTAAGCTTGAAGCCAAAGAGGAATCCCAGTGGGATGCCAACCAAGTAGTAGCATCCAATGTTTATGAAGGCAACAAGCGTCTGCCACCCTGCTCCTATCGCCACACCTGCACAAGGACACCGAAAAGTTTGCTGTTCAGATCTTCCAGTTCCCATTGGGAATAATGGCTTGATTTGGTAACTCGGTGGTACGTGCCTGTGAGCACAGGCTGGATGCTGTTGAGGAAGATGGTTGCTGCAAGAAGGTAGCCGAGCTTCGCAGCCTTACTCACCACCTCGTCGTTGTCGCTGAAAACCCGTGGCAGCTCGGTCCTCCAGGCAAGGAACACGGCCAGGAAGACTGCACCGATGGCAGCGGACGTTGACACCGCCATGATCACTGAGAACCTCGCTGCCTTCGGCTTGTTAGCGCCCAGCTCGTTCGACACCCTAACGCTGCATGTCAGACATTTTTTGCATTAGCACAAACACTAATGGATTTCATCTACTTTTGTACAATTGCAGTCTTATGTTGGTGCTGCTATATTTGTGTTGTTGCACGCATTATACCTCACTGCTCCATTGAGGCCTAGTGCAACCATCACGGCCCAGAGCTGGTAGTTGATGCTGTCAATTTCAGATGTAGTCTAATCATTGAATCGATTCTTTACATGTACACAAAGTTCAGTTACAAGTTTGCCAGAGGAAATTTTCTTACCAGACTGACATGATGTCAACCTCGAGTTGAGCATTTTTCAGGAGACCCACAAGGATGAGCACTGCAGTGTAGTACCAGACCTCCAAGCTAGATAACACACACATGTATGAATTTATAAGTACTATTCAAAATGATAGTGCATTTTAAGCAACCTGTATGCTGATCTCAATTAAGTTCGTGTGTCTGCCAACCAGAGCATGGCGGCGGAGGCGAGGGACAGCTTGACGAAGGCGGCGATGTTGCTGAAGGCGAGCATTGAGAACCCCTTCCACGCCTCCGGGAAGCAGCCCGAGACGAGGTAGGCGAGCTGCGCGAGGATGATGATCCACCATGTGACGTTCCCGATCATGGCGGCGCCGAAGAGGCCATGACCGAGGCGCGTGACGAAGATGTAGTTGAGCGCGGCGTGGAGGGCGAGCCCCACGCCGGAGATGAAGGTCATGGCCCAGACCTTGCTCTGCGCCTGTAAGAACTTCTGCAGTGGGAAGTTGGCGGCGTAGGCGAACAGCTGCGGGATGACCCATCGCGTGTACCGACCGGCGACGACGGAGATGGTGGCGGGCTGGTGGAGGGCCTGTAGGATGGGCGTCGTGAAAACGTAGGTCGGCACGAGGGCCAGCGCGGTGGCGCCACAGATGATCCAGGAGCGCTGGATGTAGATGCCCAGCATGTCCACCTGCCCTGCGCCCACCGCCTGCCCGCACAGCGTCTCCAGAGCGCTTCCCATGCCAAGCTGCCAACGCAACCCACACAGTCGATCAGATTGTGTGTTTTCAACTTGCAACATTACATGCGTGCGCGGGAAACAGCAAAATTCAAACGCCGATCCATTCAGATATGAAATCATTTTTTTCAACTCGTTAATCGTGTGATAGCCTTTAGTAGACCTGAGCATGGGCAGTCCGACCCGAAAAACCCATGTGGAGTTGGGCCATACTTGTCGTTCGGGCTAGGCTTGGGCCTCGTTTTGCAGCGCGGATGGTAGTTCAGTCTGGGCTCGAGCTTCCCTTTTTCAGTATTTCAGGTCGGGCTTACACATGTGAACATTGAAAAACAAGATTTTGGCCAGGCTCAGGTTCAATAAAAGAGTGTATTGCGGGCTTCAGGTTAGGCTCAGGCTTGAGAAAAGATGGTCGGGCTTTTACAAGCTCGTCCCGACCTAATGTTTGCCTAGGTTTAGCCTTTAGCCAACAGACACGATCGCACATATGCACACACTGCATAGATATGTGCGGAAGGCTCTAGACAAGTTTACCTCGAAGAAGATATTTGTTGAATTATAGATGGGCCTTGGGCCCATATGAACAATAATTTCTTGTTAATCTCGAAGGCCTATGTCTATGTAGGGTGTCATGAAATGGTCGAAACTTTAATACCATATCGTTAGTGGAAGAGAGTTGAGACCTTTTTATATGAGATTCTATTTTACATGTTATTGGAGCTTGAGAAGATGAGTGGCATACACGTGCTCGTCCGCCGCCGCCTCGCTAATGGAAGTGACACTATCCGAGACATTGGACTGTGAGTTGTTTGCCGACTTGGGCATGGGCCTAAGCCTAAGCCCATGACCCCGTACAGGATGACCTATATATTGGACGTGTTGACACTCCACCCCACACACTCAGTTCCTTGTCATTCTAATGTTCCACTCATGATGCTTAAGGCGATCCCATCCCATCACCATGTTCATGGCCGTTCGGAAGAGTAGGCCTCCAGAACCCCCTACTTTGCGATCCTACACTAGGAGAAGGGCGATAAGGTTTTTGGGGAGCGCCTCGGCGCGATTGCTCCCTATTCATCCCCGTCCTTTGCTTCAACTACTTCCCCGACACCGACGCCATGGCTAATGCCGCCGCCACCAAGAAGGCTACGCAGGAAGCTACGGCCGCTTCCGCATCCGCGACCTTAGCCTGGCCTACTGGAGTATATGATCTGGTCATCCCTATTTACTCGTTCATGTGCTAGTCGTATTTACTTTGTTCATAGATGTTTCGGTTCTATGTTCATTACATGCTCACATGTTTAAATATTTGTATGAGCTTCACACTGTTAAATTAATCAAAAAATGCTAATATATCCCGCAATCCAAAAACCTTATTTGTACAGGCATTGAAACCGGACCCGTTTACAGATACACATTTTAAGCGTTGATAGACCAAGAGCACCTTGTGACTCACAATAATGAACGTATTTTGGGTTGCTGGTGGCTTCCCCACTGGAATGATTGTTCCTGAACATGAAAAGGCATTTAGGGAGGCCACCACCATTTTGTGGGAGCCGTTCTGAGTGTGATCGGAGACATGTTAGTCGATGCATATCTGCATATGTGGGTTGCGAAGAACTTATGGGATGCACTGAAAGCTAAGTGCGGTGCAACCAATGCTAGAAGTGAGATGTATGCTATGGAGCAGTTCCATGATTATGATTACATGATGGTTGATAGTCGTACTGTACTGGACCAGGCTCATGTGATACAGTGGATCGCTAAGGAGCTCGTGCTCTGTAAGTGCGAATTACCGAACAAGTTTGTCATGGGATGCATAATTGCTAAACCCCCTCCTTCTCAAAGGAACTTTGCTACTTCTCTCAAGCACTTGAGACATGAATTCTCAGTTGAGGCGTCATTGGTCATGTGAGGTTGAGCAGATCTCAAGAGCAAATGACTCACACATGAAAGGGGCCAAGAGATCTTCTAGCGCAAATGTGATGCAGAAGAATTTCAACAAGTTCAAGAGAAAGAACACGATCCAACAAAATACTACCTTCAATAAGAAGGGTAAGAAGAAAGACAAGAATAACGTTGGTTGCTTCACTTGTGGTGATGATGGTCACTGGGCTGAAAGGTGACTGAACAAGTTTAAGAAGCCAGCACAGGACTCCAAGTCTGCCAATGTGACCATGAGCAACAATGATAATGGGGGTATCTGGGTATGGTAGTTTTTTATTGTACTTACAGTTTGTTAGTCCATTGATTGGTGGGTTGATACAGATGCAAATATTCATGTGTGTGCTGATGTGTCATTGTTATCTTCTTACCAGGGTACACGAGATTGCTCCGTCCTGATGGGGAATGGCTCACATGCTTCTATTCCTAGTGTTGGCACATTGGGTCTGAAGTTTACTTTGGGAAAATCGTGTAGCTAAAGAATATGTAGCATGTCCCGCTATCAAAAAGGATCTTGTTAGTGGATCCCTTCTATGTAATTAAGGAAGGTTTTAAGTTCGTATTCGAGTATATAATAGAGTAGTCATATCGAGATATGGACTCTTTGTTGGAGAAGGAAATTAATGCAGAAGTTTATTACGCCTTTTCCTAGCGAATTTTTGTAATAAAGTCGTGAACCATATTCATTCGAGTGTGAACGAACCTGAGGTTTGGCACGTCTTTGTCATATTAATTTTGGTTGTATGACACAACTAGCTAATTAAGTTGAATTTAATCTCGAGTTTCACTCTAGCCAAAGGCTCTAAGTGTCATGCGTGTATACAATCTGAGCTACCTCGCAAGCCTCACAAGGCCGTGAAGGAGAGACACTTGCCGCCACTAGAGCTCATACATTCTGATCTCTATGAGATGGATGGTGTGTTCACTAAAGGTGAAAGCAACTTCTCCATGACATTAAATTAATCATAAAAGTGCTACTATATCCAGCAATATCTTCGTCCTTTCCCTCTCCTTCCCAACCATGGTCTGCAGTTGTTACCCCATACTTCCTCTGACACCGTCGTCCAGAAATCAACACGATGGTCTCTGGACCTTATCGTCTTGGGAGTGGATCTTGACCTAATTACTGGTAGTCCCTGCTCCGCATGCCCCCTCTTCGGCATTGGAGTTTTCACGTTAAGCAAGAAGAGCTACGAGTTAGAGGGCTATTTCACCGACCGCCACTTCTCCTTTGTATCGGCCGAAGATGCAACTAGCCCAATGACAGGCTTGTGTGGAGTTGAATGACAACACGCGGAGGTCTTGTAGAGCTTGGAAAAGCTTGTTTTGGACTATTTTTCTCTTTTTTGAGCACCGAACTTCATAGACAGACCGATGAGTCAAAGTAGCAAATTTCTTCTTCCTGGGAGGGGCGGACTCTATGTTGGTAGATCGAACTTTCATGCCTTCCTTCCATTTCATCTGTTCAAGTAGTCTCCTTTTCAAATAGATATGATTTCCCTGCCCGTTGCCGCTAGTCTGGCTCATTTGTTGTGCGGGTGTTGGGCGCTGTGTTGTGTAGTTGCCATAGCCGAGAGAGTCGTGCCATCGCACGCCAGCTAGGGCTGGGCGGCATGCTCCTCCGATGGCGGTTCATGGTGATTGGCCATGCATATAACCATGGCATGGGATGTCAATGGTCTAGGCACATCTCCCTAGGTGCGGACCGTTTCGTACCCCTACCAGTTCTGGAGCTCCATGTCTAGGGAAAATGTTCATATATTAAAGAAAAATGTTCATGTATTAAAGAAAATCATTCATATATTAAATAAATATCCATATATATATATTCATGTATTTAAATCTTAACAGAGATATTCATATATTAAAGAAAAAAGTTAACATTAAAAAAAAGTTTCATCGCATCTCCCCAAAAGAAGAAAAGTAACAAAAATATTGAAGTGTAATAGACAAATGAAACCCCACAGAAAACAGAATAGGAGAATGAAAAAAGAAATATTGATTTTGTGGAAAACGGCATAGAAGTGGAAAATGTAAAAAGAAGATGATAGACATACACACAAAAGTGAAAAAAGGGGACAGAGCACTCACTTGACCGGCCATGCAGAGTGAACATGTGTTAGCGATTGCTTTCACAATAAAAGGCTTTTCCGCATAGAAAAAGTTAGAACATCGTATATTTGCGGCGGAGGGAGTATATTACAGGAGAGAATGTACATCCACAAGTTTTCATAGTCTGCACTACCGTTGCCTACTCCAACACGCAGAGAGTGGAATGGCCAAATGTACGCGCCGTATGTATGTCGGTATGTGTACATGCACCATCTGCATATGTACGAGCATTTGCGTCTATATTATGTTTAAAAAAATCGTAGGTAGCTAATGCCCATGTGTTTGTGGATGGAGTTTGGGTGGTCCATGGATAGACCGGCTGAATGTGCATCCGTCTATTTTGCCCCGTGCACCTAACGATCGAAAACGACCGCCGGAAAATCTGAAATGGTTCCCTTGGACGTGGCGTGGCGTCTCGTCCTTGTCCTTCGTTCGATCATGCATGGGTCGGCCCGAATTTGGCTGGCCACTCGAAGTAGGTGTGGCCGCCGCGGCACGACGAGTGATGACTGATGAGCACGCACCACACGTACATCTGTGTGCGCGCAGCTCCACCCAAAACATTTTTGTGGGAGATCGACCTAGAGAGAACGATTGTCTTCTAGCAAAAGCAGATATCTATACTCAGCTTCACTGTTCAGAAAAGAAGCCCGGCTCTTTACTTGCATATGGATATGGATATGGATGGATGCTCTGCACGGTGCAATGTCGGCCACCACAATTACGAGCCAGTTGTGTGGTCAGGTATCTAGGTTAACACACATGGTTCTCCTTCTCCATGTGCCACTACCGCGGGTCTTGCGCTCATGCATGCTAGCCAAACCTTCCTATGCTTTTTTCTTTAGCACCTCCAACATGGATCATCAAAATGCCAAGTTTCCAAACCCAATGGTCGAACATTTTTATCCATTCAACACGCCTCATCTAATGTTCGCAGATGTGGGCGGACAACTGAAACTCACAAACCGGCATCATATTGGGAACTTTCACGGTCTACGGACATCGCCGACTCAGCCCCATACTCCACCATAAACCCAGTTTTTTCTCTTCCTTCTTTTCTTTCCTCTCTCCATTTGACAATGGGCCAACAGATAGATTTTTTTTGGTGGTGTAGCTATACCTACCTACTAGCTGCACTTCATGCATCTCGATTAGGATTACAACTTTCCAGTCCATGCTTTGCAAATTTTGGAATATAATTAAGAACCGAAGCTAGTCTGAATTGAACACATGATTCAGTTAATCAAGGCGTTTATGAACTCACGTACATACCTTCGTAACCAATGGCGGATCTAGAACTTCATCGCCGGGGTGCCGAGCTTAACACTCATGCGATTGATCACTTCTAATACACATTTGTTAGCCTGATAGTATATGGTAAAATAACTTTTTGCATTTCAGAGGGGTGCCTTGGCATCCATGGAACCCCATTGAACCCGCCCATTTTGTAACAAGCTTGTTGCCGGCTAGAGGGCTTCCGCTTCATTTTTAGCTGTTCTTTTAAGTTTGTTTAGAATTTGCGTCCTATTCAGAATGATAAGGCGGCGGCGGCTGCCTGAATGATGAAATAAGTCTCTTCTTGCCTAGTCCCTGTCCCGGCCGGAGGGCTGCAAGTGTAAGCATATATGCAAGTTGATTGGCTTGTGGCGTGCGTACCAGGACACCGTAGGCGAAGCCCTCGATGACGTTCTGGGCGACGGTGACGGCGGCAAGCTCGACCACGCCGATGTGGCCGACGAAGCCGACGGTGACGAAGTTGATGGAGAACTGGAACACGGCGGTGAGGATCGCCGGGAACGCGATGTGCCACAGCAGCTTCGACTCCTGCCAGCACTTGCCCAGCAGCACCATCTTCCCCATCGATTTGATCGATCCGGACGGCAGGCGTCGACGATGTATCAGGCCGGCGGCGGGCGAGACAAGATAACTACTCCAAATCTAGCTGCCCAACCCTCCTGCAACTCACTCGGTGCGGTGCCTATATGAACTCCCGGCCGGTGTATACGAAGAAGTGTGTTTGTGGCATGCGCTCTTGAGCAGAGGAGGAACATGTGAGACAAGTCGCAGAGTTAGCTAGCTAAAGCTGATGAACCTAGCTTAGCTTGCTGTTATTTATAGGCTTCAGATGCTAATTGACGCCCCATGTATACAAGACAGCTTTTTTTCTTTTGCTTTTTGTAGAAGAAGAATTGAGGCGATTCCTATTTGGCGCCTGGGTAGCTGGATAGCCACACCCAGCGCATACCCTCCTCATGGGCCACTTCCTCGGTATAGGCTGGCCCATAGTGGTTTTTAATTTTTGTTTTCCGTTATTATTTCTTTTTTTCCTTTTACCCTTCAAAAAATATTTTCCCTTTTCAATAATTATTTTATTTTATTTTTATTTTTTGGATTTTTTGATCTATTCATCTTCAATCATGACAGTACAATGAACATCAGAAATAATAAAATTTACATCCAAATTCCAAGGCCACCTAGCGACGACTACAAGAATTGAAGCGAGCCGAAAAAGCGCCGTCGTCATCGCCCCTCCCTCGTCGGAGCCAGGCAAAACTTGTACTAAATAGTCGGGAAGTCGTCATGCTAAGGCCCCATAGGATCAGCGCACGAGAACAGCAATCGCCGTCGATGAAAAGTAGCGTAGATCGGAAGGATCAAACCTGAAGACACATGAATATAGAAGAACGATGAACAGATCCACAAAAAATAGATTTGCTGGAGATACATCTCCACACTTCCACCGACGGTGCTAGACACACCACCGGAACGGGGCCTAGGCGGGGATAACCTCATTCCATCTTCAGGGAGCTGCCGCCGACTCGCCTTCCTGAGCAGAACACAAACACTAACAAAACTGAAAGTAACATCTAGAAACGGAGCACTCCCAAACGACAAGGGCCAGGATCCACCACGCCTCCATGGCCTAAGGCCACTGGAGACGAGGCAGACCGATAGCGGCGCTAGCACGAGGCGGAGAAAACCTAAGCTTAGGAGAGGAGGTGGCGGCTACATGACGAGGCAACCAATCTATTTGCTTTTACTCTTAATTTTGTGCACATTGTTTATGAAAATTGTGACCATTTTTTGAACCTGCGGACATTTCTTCCAATTCGCGATTTTTTTCGAATTCATGGACATATTTTCCCAAGTTCGTGATTTTTTTGAATTCCCAGATATTTTTTGAATTCATGAACTTTTCTTAAAATTTGAGTATATTTTTTGAATTCATGAATATTTTTTTGAATTAGAGAACAATTTTAAGAATTCATCACACTTTCTTACAAACTAGCAATTTGAAGTCATGAACATTTTCAATCTCAGGAACATTTTTCGAAATTCATGATTTTTTTTGAAATCATGAACATTTTGTGGAATCTTGTACATTTTGAATTCACAAACATTATTGGATTAGCAAACATTTTAAAAAAATACACAAATATTTTTGAATCCGTGAATATGTTTTGATTTCCTGAACATTTTTTTCAAAATCGGGACTGAAGAACATGTTTTGAATACACGAACATTTTAGAAAAAAAATCTGAAACTTTTTGACATCTTGAATTATTTAAAAGAAGAAGAAAACAGAAAGCAATAAAAACGAAATGAAAAAACTGAGGTGACTCGCACATCATATTGGTAAGCCCAAAAGTGTGCCAAATAGGAGCTCCAAAGAATTATTAGTTGTTAATACATTGTTTTTTTTGACGAAACTAAGCCTCATGCACGGGTTCACTTAGGCCCAGTTTGGAAGCACAATATTTCTAAAACCATAGTAATCCAAAGCTATGCTATTGTAATGCCTAGGCATTGAATACCTCGGTTTCTAAAAACTGTAGTTTTCCTCTGCTTTAGCAAAACTACAGAGTGTTTGGTAAGCATAGTCTTCTTAAAATCAGTTAGGCATGAGTGTTTCTCAGTTTGGAAAAAAGAGATTAAGACCTCTTTTTGAGACCACCTTTTTCACTTTTCAAGAGGCACAACTCTGCTTCTTGCAGAAATAAATCTGTGCGTTGACAAGAAGCAATTTGTGCTTCTGGTGGAAGCACATTTTTTTTCTTTTCGAGAAGAACATCTATTCTTCTCACGGAAGTAAATATATGCCTTAACAAGAACCAATTTGTGATTCTCATGAAAGCATAGTTTTTACTTTCCCAAAAAACACAGATGTACTTCTCGTGGGAGCACAATTCTTTTTCCATGTGAAAAAAATATCTATGATTTTTTTCCTATCCAAAACCTGGGAAAAACCAGGCGAAACCCAAAAACTAAAGAAAACAAAATATAATAATCTAAAACCTGAAAATACGCACAGAAAAGTAAAACAAAATGAAATCCAAAGAAAGCGCCCAGCATGCTACGTTGACGGTGGCTGGACACACCACTTGTCAGAGTAATGGGCCACGGGTAGGCCAACCCGAGGCCCAGAACCTTTCAAGGCATCGGGGCAGGCTGCGTCCCTCAAGACCCCAAGACGAAGGGTCGCCTTCTAAGGAGCCGACGGCAAGACGGCCGACTGACCACTCACGGCCGAGTCCTAGGGACGACTGCTGGGAGAAGCCGACTCCTGACTGGCGACTTCCAGAGAAGCCGGCTTTGGGGAGTCGGCCTGCGACTCCAACAAACCCCATGACCCCATCGAGAGGGACGGGGCAGGGGAGTGGCTACAGTGAAGCCCACTCCCGCCCCTTACCGAGGGCAGGCATGGCCACAGCACGCCGTACCCTGGAAGATCTCCGTGCGGCGCGGCACTGTTGTCATGCCGGCCCTGACATCAGCACGGCAGGACCGAATCCTGCACCCACAACGGCTTGTCTGTATGGCCCAGAGGCAGCGGGTCCCACCAGTCAGTGGGACCCCAGGAGACGCCAAGAGGATCACCAGCCGGACCCGTCGGGAGTTGGCCCCGGGGAGTCGGCTGAGCCCTCCCCCGGGGCCCACGCGCCATTAATCAAGATTTGATGGAGAGTGGCAATAGTGATTGCCCGCCAAGCGGCGGGGCTGTTGCCACGACCCCATGATCAAGCCCGCGTCATCAGAAGCACGGCTACAGTGATCAGCCGCCGGCAAGACCAGCCCGCGGCGGACGCAGCCTGTCGGCTCCGTACCAGGCCAGTCGGCGGGGCCCACCAGCCGGCAGGCCCCAGCGGTCGACGGAGAAGACGAAGGCCAGAGGCGCTGACGGCTGGGCCCGCGTCCAGCCGGATTACCATTGTACCCCTGGGGGGAAGGCCTATATAAACCCCCCGGGGCACCCATGCAAAGGGTTGGAACCCATTAGCTCTAGGCCAGGTCGTATAGAAGGGGGAGAGCTAGCCTTGCCCTCTCCTACCTCCAGAAACAGCTCAAGGAGCAACCGTGTAAGCACTTTGCCATAGTGATCATGCGGAGACCCCGCAGAGCAGCAGTAGGGGTATTATCTCCCCGGAGAGCCCTGAAGCTGGGTAAGATTCGCCGGCGTGCATGTCTTTGCCTTATCCCGTTTCCAGGCACCGGCGACGTTCTACTCGCCCCCACCATGATAAGCCATCCTTTGGCATATGTCGCACCTAACCCCCGACATTTGGCGCCCACCGTGGGGCCTGGTGCACCGCCGTCCGGAGACCTGTTCTAGACGGGAACCCTTTTCCTCCCTGCACTATTAGGGAAAACCTTATACACAGAATCTTAGCAGCAGGCGGTCTAAAAACAGACGCTACTGCTAATTAGCAGCAACGAGCTTTAGAAAAGAGCGCTGCTAATGACTGAGTAGCAGTAGCGCTCTAGGTGAAAAGAGCGCTACTACTATAATTGCCACGGTGTTGCCTCCACGAAAGATATAGTAGTAGCGCCCTTCCCGTGGACGCGCTACTGCTAAAGAACTTAGTAGCAGCGGTTTTGCTCAAAACTCGCTGCTGCTAAGTATGACCGCAACTAATTAAGTTTAGTCCCATACTGCTAAGCGAACAAGGTGTTTACCACCTTAAATATGTTGCTTCTCAACCTATCTCGAGCACTTGGTCTTCATTGAACTATATCTGTATGATTTGTGGTTGCAATATGAATCCTCGCCTGTACCTATACAGGTACAGTGAGGATTCATGTTGATTATTTAGATTGTACACAAAAAGATCAATAATGACCAATGTATATTTTTGATGTTTTTACTAAACAAAAGAAATAACTGCTTCCATTAGCAGTAGCGGTTTTCCCCAAAACGCGATGTAGATAAGTTAGCTATAGCGCGTCTTCTGTACGTGTGCTACTGCTAGTTCGAGTTAACCACCCCCCGCATCAAAATTTCGCTAAGTCCTCCTTTCCCCCCACCGGCCTGTTCCCCTACTCCCTATCGCCGCCGCCCGAGCCCGAGCGCGCCTGCGCCCTCACCGCCGCCGTCGTCGCCGCCCGCCCTCAACCTCACCGCCGCCGCTCTCGACCACACTGTCGCCGCCCTCGACCTCACCGCCGCCGCCCTCGACCGAGCCCGCCGCCCAGGACCGCCGCCCTCCCGATCCCGAGCCCGCCCTCGCCGCCCCTCCGTCGCCGAGCACCCCCCCGCCACCGTCTCTCCCTCTGTAAGCCCCCCACCCCTCCCCAACCCCCTCTCTCTTTGCTTAGTTAGTAGATGATTTTAGTAGTAGTAGATGTTAATTTAGGGTTCATAGATAATGATTTTTAGAAGTAGTGGATATTAATTACTAGTAGTGATGGTAAACTAGTTGTATAATTAGCAGTAGTACATGTTAATTAGTAGTAGATGTAGTAGTTAGATGTTAATTAGTAGTAGTAGATGTGCTAGTTTCTTTCTATTTATAGTAAGTTTATATTTAGTAAGAACTAGTTGAATTAATAGAACTAGTTTAGTTTTAGTTGAACTAGTTAAGTTTTAGTTGAACTAGTACAGTAAGTAAATTAATAACTAGTTGAACTACTTCATTTTTAGAAAGAACTAGTTTTTTTCTTTTTATACTAAGTTTATATTTAATAAGAACTAGTTGAATTAATAGAACTAGTTGAACATGCCATATTTGGTGTTATTTTTTAGTTTAAGCAATTATTTCATGTTTTGGTTACACCTCCGAGTGGCCTATGTTTTGCCGGAGTGTTGATTAATTTCCGTTCCGGCAAATTTCAGGCGCTCGATATGTCCTTTTTTAGCAAAGGTCATGCCGGATTTTTCCGTGAATTCTGGCATGACTTGTGCTAGAATATGTACAAGTTTAATCTTTGAATTATGAACGTAGGAAATGTCGTACTCGGACGACGACAGTCTCCCGGGGGAGTGCAGTTGGTGCCACGATGATCGAGGTATGTGCGACAGGTTCGTTCAGCTGGATGAAGATCGGCGCTTCAGCATTAAGCTCGAGGAGACCTTCGATGTTGAAACGGTACGCAACAACGACAAGTGTTTTTTTCATAATTAAGCATGACTTCAACTATTTTAACGTCTAATTTTCATCTTTTACAATTCAACTAGCTTATCCCATGCCATGCAAGACGCTATGTCTTGGAGAGGATGGGTTTTGAAGACCATGAAAATTTTCAAACAAAGAAAATACACCTAAGGACCCATCATGATATCGATTTTGAAGTAAATCTGTACAATTCTCAGAGCATAACCCATTTTGGTTGCCAAAATTGGGAAGCACTTTGCAAAATGTATGGTTTTTATGAGGGTATGATTGTCAGCATGGATCTTGGTGATCCTGACATCGAGCAAGACAATATGGACATTTGGGTCCTTGTTGATACGCTTCCGATTCTACCGCAATGTGAGTTTCTCAAACATAGTTATTAACTAATTTATATTGTTTATTTCAAAATAGTTGACAGCTTATTTCCATTGACAGCTTATTTTGAATCTTCAAAGAATGTGCAGAAGATGGTAGACAAAACCCACTACACTGATGGCTCCGAATTAACTTATAAGGAGAAAAATCATCTGATTGCTTATTGTACTTTTTTTGAGAATTACAATACCTATTATCGAACTCCTCCAAATTATGGTGAATATGTGCCACTAGTGCACGTGTTGAACCACGATAACTTCTATGGAGATACCCTTGTAAGATATTTTACTATTACGACATCCGTGCATCTTTTGCATACTTCTAAAACTAGTACATCATTGCTAACTACGAAGTTATTACTATGTTTTTCAACAGAAAATCCCGATGGATTGTGTGCCTCATCTGATGTATTACAATGGTCACCTTGAAGTTCTGAACCTACAGCCAGGTCATCCTACGGATCTCACCTGTGCATATCGAATTTCTGAAACCGGTGAACACATGCTAATCAAAGAGTGGAAAAAATGTTTGGACATTCGTAAGGAGGTTCTTGGAAGCAATATTAAGCGAAAGGCAAGAATTGGAGACAGGATAATCTACATTCTTCATAATGGAGAGCGAGGGGCTATCTTGGTTTTTGCTATTTTACCTTAGAGAATATAGTAGGTCCTAAGAGAATGTAGTAGGTCCTATGAGGTACAATATGTTTATTATGTGATACAATGTGTTAGAGTTGAAGATGTGAGGAGTACTTGTGATTACGACTAGTGACCAATGATATGATGATGATGATGATGATAATTTGTTAATGATATGATGATGATGATGATATTTATTATATCATTGGGTGAAAGAACCGCGGATTAGTTTCAAGTGGATGTCCGTCCACTTGAAACTAGTCCACACGGTTCTTTCACCCCGTGATGTAATAACTCATTATGATGTAAAAACAATTTGTAAATTCCTGTTGTATGAAAATTTATGCAAAGGTGTATGAATAAAACATGAAATAAAAAAGAAATAAAATACGAAATAATAGTAGCAGCGCGGGCAGAGAGAAGCGCTACTACTAATTACCAGTAGCGCTCCTCCTGGAACTCGCTGCTACTAAGTCGATTTAGCCGTAGCGTGGGTGGAGGCACGCTACTGCTATTCGTTAGCTGTAGCGCCTTACAATAGCGCACCACCCCGCGCTACTGATAGGTCTAAAACCCGCGCTGCTGCTAGCCTTTTCCCTAGTAGTGCTGGCGAGCGCAGCCAGCCAGGCACGCCAGACGGAGTTTGCGCCGACGCGCTGCGCGGCGTTGAGATCGCCTGCGCAGCCAGCTGCCTGGCCGAACTTGTTGGCGAGGTTCGCCTCTCCGACGAACCTGCATCCAACGCAGGCACGGGCGGCTCCGAGATCCTCCTCGCGGGCCTCCTCGATCAACTCCACGTTTTCGGCGAGCCTGTCGTAGACTTGGAGTCCGTAGGCTCCACCGACCTGATGCTGGTCCACTCCGACACCGCGTCGCTCGACGCATTCCCCACTAATGTGGTGGTCTACGACGAACCTCTCCCTCGCGCGGAGAGCGACGGAAGCACCGTCACCGAGGTTCTCGTCATCAGTCATGACGAGCTCCCCGGCGGAGGAGCGCACGACTCACTCGGCGCGGCGCTACAAGACCTAACTGCGCCTATTCCAGAAGACGCTGAGGCAGAGATGTTGGAGGCGCGCCGCCTTCAACTCGTTGAAGGCGCGAAGAAGCTGGCCAGCATGAGACACTTGTCAGAAGCCTACCAGCGGGAGATGGATCGCGCCGTCGGCGGCTCGCCGGCCCCGGCGGGGCCCAGCCGCCTTGGCACGGTCCAGCAGCGCGGCGTAGCCATCGCCAACCTGTTTGGGGCAAGCCGCCCTGTGTACGCTACACCAGCGGAGAACATCCGAGCCGCTCAGGCAGCGGCGGACGAGCTGGAAAATTTCAAGGGCGAAGAACGCCGCCTCATGATGGAGCGAGTCCAGCGGCTCCTCGACGCGGCTGCCGCATGGAGGCACCGCAGCGGCAAAATGACGACCTTCGCTGAGATCAAGGCGCGATGTCTCAGACGCCGACTGGCGGCGCCCGAGGAAGAAGAGACAAGGATCCGGCTGTCAGCCACAGTCGGACTCACATTACCATAGAGCGCGACCGAAACGGCCGCCCAAGAGCAGTGGAACGACGGGACGACTGTCCGCCTCCCCCTCCTCGCAAGGAGAGGCGAGTCTCCCCGCCGCCTGTTGACCATCCGACTCTCGGCGACCGCCTTGGCCGCCGAGAGGGAGTTGGAGAGAATGAAGCCCGCCACCGGATCGACCGACTTCACCGATCCCTAGCGCTGGAAGAAGAAGACGAGCTGGGTCCGCCTTGTTTCGGGCCCCGCATTCGGGACGAGCCCTTTCCCAGAGGGTTCACGCTCCCAAGAGACACGCCCAAGTATACCAGCTTCGTGAAGCCGGAAGACTGGCTAGTCGACTACTCCATGGCTGTCAGCATAGCAAACGGCAACAAGCGTGTCGCCGTAAAGTACGTTCCGCTCATGCTCCAGGGCACGGCCCGGACATGGCTGAACAGCCTGAAGCCCTGCAGCATCAACAGCTGGGTCGACTTCACCGAAGCGTTCGTCCGCAACTTCACCAGCACGTACAAGCGTCCTCCCAAGCCTCGTCAGCTCTCCTTGTGCGTGCAAGGCCCCGACGAGTGGACTCGCGATTACCTCACGCGTTGGGCCGAGCTTCGGAACTCCTGCGAGGGCGTGCACAAGGTGCATGCCATCGAGTATTTCACAGCCGGGTGCAGAGAAGGCACCCTCCTCAAGCACAAACTCCTCTGCGACGAGCCAGAAACCCTCGACGAGCTGCTGATCATAGCGGACAAGTACGCCACGGCCGACTCCTCCATGAAGGCGGAGATTCAAATCAGCACAACTGGCAAAGTGGCCCCTCAAGCTCCAAGAACTCCGGCGGGAGACGCCAACCGGTGACAACAGTAGGGCGACCACAAGCGCAAGGCCCTGCAGCCGGCTTCCGACAGCCGGCAGGTCGCGACCGTTGAAGCCCAGTAGCCGGATGAGCAGCCTCCGCCCAAGCGACAGAAAGGCGGCAAACCAAACTGGTTGCCGGCCTTCTCCTACGAGCAGACCCTGGATGGACCTTGCAAGTTCCATAGCGGCGCGAAGCCGTCGAATCACACCACCCGGAAGTGCCACTGGCTCACCAGGATCGCCAAGGGAGACGGCCTCCTGCCACCCCCGCCTTCTGGGCAGCCGCCTCCGCCTCCGCCCCAGCAGCCGGCTGTCAGGCCAGTCGGCGCAGTACAAGACGAATACCCTGAAGAACACAGAGCCTACGTGGTGTTTACCAGTATGGCCGATGATCGACGCAGCAGGCGGCTGCAGCGACAAGAGGTGAATGCGGTAGCATCAGAGACGCCAGAGTTCATGCACTGGTCCGAGAAGCCCATCAGCTGGAGCAGGGCTGACCACCCAGAGGTGATGCCAAGTCCGGGCTCCTATGCCTTGGTCTTGGACACCACCTTTGCTACGGATAGATGAGCCATGCGTTTCTCGCGGGTTCTGATAGACGGAGGCAGCAGCATCAATATCCTGTACAAGGACACCATGGAGAAGTTAGGAATCAAGCAAAGACAGCTTCAGAGCAGCCGGACTGTGTTCCACGGCATTGTTCCTGGGCTTTCCTGCTCACCAATCGGCAAGATCCTGATGGACATCCTCTTTGGAGACAAAGATCACTTCCGCCGAGAGTCTGTTTGGTTTGAGGTGGTGGATCTCGAGAGCCCATACCATGCGCTACTCGGCCGACCCGCCTTGGCCAAGTTCATGGCGGTCCCCCACTATGCCTACCTCAAGATGAAGATGCCTAGTTCCAAGGGAATTCTGACTGTGGCCGGCGACTACCGGAAATCGTCTGCCTGTGCGGCTGAGAGCAGTCGACTGGCCGAGTCCCTGGTAATCGCGGACGAGAAGCGGCTCCTTGAGCGAGTTGTGGCGATGGCCGGCAAGCAGCCAGAGGTATCGCCCAACCCAAAGGAGTCAGAGGCTGAAGGTTCGTTCAAACCGGCCAAAGAGACAAAGAAGATACCCTTGGATCCGGAACACCCAAAGAGGTACGCTGTCGTAGGTGCAAACCTCGACATCAAATAGGAAGGCGAGCTCATCGATTTCCTCCGTGAGAATCGGGACATTTTTGCATGGTCCCCCAAAGACATGCCAGGTGTACCGACGGAATTCGCCGAGCACAAGTTACATGTCCGATCTGATGCAAAGCCGGTCAGGCAGCCCCTGCGCCGCCTATCAGAAGAGAAGAGAAGAGTTGTCGGAGAAGAGATAGCCCGACTCCTCGCAGCCGGCTTCATTATGGAAGTGTTCTTTCCAGAATGGCTAGCAAATCCGGTCCTGGTACTGAAGAAGAACAAGCAGTGGCGAATGTGTATTGACTACACGAGCCTCAACAAGGCCTGCCCCAAGGACCCATTTGCTCTACCAAGAATCGACCAGGTGATAGAGTCCACAACTGGATGCGAATTGTTGAGTTTTTTGGATGCATACTCAGGATATCACCAGATCAAGCTGAACTCGGCTGACAGACTGAAGACCGCCTTCATCACACCGTTTGGAGCCTTCTGCTACCTCACCATGACGTTCGGCTTGAGGAATGCCGACGCCACCTTTCAGCGTTGCATGCAGAAGTGCCTCCTCAAGCAGCTCGGCAGGAACGCCCACGTCTATGTGGACGACGTGGTGGTGAAGACAGAAAAGCATGGAACACTGCTGGAAGACCTCAAGGAGACCTTTGAGAACCTGCGCCGATTCCAGATCAAGCTCAATCCTAAGAAATGTGTCTTCGGAGTACCAGCCGGCCAGCTCCTTGGCTTCCTGGTCTCTGAACGCGGCATATAATGCAACCCAGTAAAGATCAAGGCCATTGAGAGAATGGAGGTACCCAGCCGACTGCTGGACGTGCAAAAGTTCACCGGCTGCTTGGCGTCCATCAGCCGATTCATGAGTCGGCTGGGCGAGAAAGCTCTCCCCCTATACCAACTCATGAAGAAAACCACTTTTTCGAGTGGAACCATAAGGCGGACGAAGCTTTTCTCCAGTTGAAGAAGATGTTGAGTACTCCACCCGTCCTGGCGGCTCCGACCCCCAAGGAACCTATGCTCATGTACGTTGCCGCCACCAGCCGGGTGGTCAGCACGGTCATTGTAGTGGAACGCAAGGAAGAAGGCAAGGCGCTACCTATTTAGAGACCGGTATATTACCTGAGTGAAGTACTGTCGACCTCCAAGCAGAACTACCCCCACTACCAGAAGATGTGCTATGGCGTACACTTTGCTGCCAAGAAATTGAAGCCTTACTTTCAAGAGCATCCAATCACGATGGTCTGCACGGCCCCGCTTGCCGAGAACATTGGTAGCCGAGATGCTTCTGGCCGAGTGGCCAAGTGGGCCACAGAGCTGGCTCCTTACACCATCCACTACCAGCCTCGCACCGCTATCAAGTCACAAGCACTGGCCGACTTCCTCGTCGACTGGGCCGAGACCCAGTACCTGCCTCCAGCGCCTGACTCCACCCATTGGCGGATGCATTTCGACGGCTCCAAGATGCGCACCGGCTTGGGAGCCGGCGTCGTCCTCACCTCTCCTAAAGGCGACAAGCTCAAATACGCACTGCAAATCCATTTTGCCGCCTCCAACAACGTTGCCGCGTACGAGGCGCTCATTCACGGGCTCCGGCTTGCCAAGGAACTTGGCATCCGCCGGATCTTGTGTTATGGCGACTCGGACTTAGTCGTCCAGCAGTCATCTGGCGACTGGGACACGAAAGACGCAAACATGGCGAGTTACCGTTTCCTCGTACAGCAACTCAGCGGGTATTTCGAAGGGTGCGAGTTCCTCCATGTGCCAAGAAACGACAACGACCAAGCAGACGCCTTGGCACGAATTGGCTCTACCCGCCAAGCAATACCATCCGACGTCGCCCTTCAACGCCTCCTCAAGCCGTCTGTCAAGCCTTCACCAGAATCAGACTCCATTTTTGTGCCGGCTCCTCCCGAAGACGTCGGATCCGACTCCAGAGCCCCGGCGGTCGGTACGGGGATTTTGGCAGATGGCTCCAAAGCCGCCACTGTCGAACCCGGCCCGGGGACTGCAGCGGCGGACTCGAAGACTCCAGAACTCGACCCAAGGGCCGCGCCAGTCGGCCTGGGGACTTCATTAACCCAGCAAGTGGTTGTTGACTCCAACCCGCCGCCTCCCAGCCCAACCACCCTCGTCCAAGTCGCAGTTCTGGCAGTCGAAGAAATAGCAGCACCCTCATGGGCCCAGCCCATCCTCAAATTCCTGGTGAGCAAAGAGCTTCCGACTGATGAGACCTCAGCTCGGCAAATACAACGCCGAGCGGCAGCCTACACCATAATCAACAGAGAGCTGGTCAGGCACAGCGTCACTGGTGTCCACCAGCGCTGCGTAGAGCCAGAGCAAGGCCAAGCAATTCTCAAAGACATCCGCCAAGGCGAGTGCGGCCACCATGCGGCTTCAAGAGCACTCGTCGCCAAAGCCTTTCGACACGGTTTCTTCTGGCCGACTGCCCTAGAAGAGGCCAAGGAGTTGGTCCAAAAATGCAAAAGGTGCCAGAAGTTCAGCTCCAAGCCGCACCAGCCGGCTTCTGCACTCAAGACCATCCCCATTGCCTGGCCTTTCGCAGTTTGAGGTCTAGACATGGTGGGACCATTCAAGACAGCACGAGGTGGCTTAACTCACTTACTTGTCGAAGTGGACAAGTTCACCAAGTGGATAGAAGCGAAGCCAATCAAGAAGTTGAACGGTCCGACTGCCGTGACTTTCATCGCCGATATCACAATTCGGTACGGCATACCACACAACATCATCACCGATAACGGCACAAATTTTGCCAAAGGCGCCTTGGCCCGTTTTTGCGCAACACAGGGCATCCGACTGAACCTAGCATCTGTTGCCCATCCACAGTCAAACGGCCAGGTGGAGCGAGTAAATGGCCTCATCTTGTCCGGCATCAAACCCCGGCTGATCGAGCCTCTGGAGCGCTCGGCTGGCTGCTGGCTCGACGAGCTACCAGCCGTCCTCTGGAGTCTGCGCACGACTCCAAACAAGTCAACCGGCTTCACGCCTTTCTTCCTCGTGTACGGTGCCGAAGCCGTCATCCCAACGGACATAGAGTTCGACTCCCCACTAGTCACCATGTACACCGAGGAGGAAGCAGAAGAAGCACGACAAGACGGTGTCGATCTGCTAGAAGAGGGACGGCTGTTGGCACTCAGCCAGTCCAGCATCTACCAGCAGAGCCTGCGCTGATACCACAACAGGAAGGTCAAGCCAAGATCTTTCCAAGAAGGCGACCTTGTGCTCCGGCAGATCCAGCGAACAGCTGACCAGCACAAGCTGTCGGCGCCTTGGTAAGGCCCTTTCATCATTAGCAAAGTACTGGGCAACGACTCCTATTACCTGATTGATGCTCAGAAGCCCCGAGCACGCAAGAGGGACGACTCCGGCAAAGAGACAGAGCGGCCGTGGAATGCAAATCTCCTCCGAAGATTTTATAATTAATGCAGTATGTACCACGCTACCCTTTGTATTAAAGTACCAAGACTTCGGGCCCCCCGAGACGATCTTGGGGACTGCCCTCTTTTGTCTGTATGATAAAAATTATGCCTACAAGTATGTTACTCTTTGTTATGCCGTTTGGCACCGGGCTCGACAAGTCAGCCCGGGGATTTGCCGCCTTGCACTATGAAATGCTTCCTACAGTCGGACAAGTAGTGTGTAAACGCCTAAACCGTCTCCTGTCAAAAGCAGCAGCTCGCAGAGCGACTGTACGGTGGGCAGAAGTAAGGTAGAATGGGCATTTTCATGAAAAAGGGCTAAGGATTCAAAGCATAAAACATAGCTCAAGACGGCTTCCAACCCTTTTTCACAAACCGACTCTCGAATAGTCGGATTGCCGCTTTCTATTCAACTTGCTCAAAAAACTCTTAAAAACTTGCCTTCCCAAAGTAGCCAAGCATTTGATCCAGCGGCAGTCCGCAAAGCGGCTGTCCGATTGGCAAGGCAGGCAACTAAGAGAAAGCGGCAAAGGAAAAAAGCCAAAAGAGCAATGAGCAAGAAAAGATAGAACTCGGATAAATATATTTACATAACATAGGCCCTTGGCCGAATCTTCGAGCAGAAGTTCAAAATACACCCCGCGGGTGGAATTGTGCGTAACAAGTTCTTCAAAGACTACTGAAGCAGATAAAATAAAGATAAAGCGGCAGCTTAGGAAGCAGCAGACAGATTTGGAGGGTCGGAGGAGGCGGCAGCGTCAGGCATCGGGGCGGCTGGCTGGGTAGTCTCGGCCTGATCGCCTCCGGCGGCGGTCGACTCGGTCGCACGCGGCTCGTTGCTGGAGGCGTGGTCGAGCTGAGGCTGGCCGTCTGCCCCGTCTTCTGGTGCCTCTGTCTCGCCTCCGTCCTCCGCCTCGCCTTCCTCCTCGACGCTGGAGCCAATCACCTCCGCCGAGTCCTCGCCGTAGTCTGGGTTCATCCCAAACCACTCCGGCGGTACCTCCAAGCCGTCTTCAGACCGCTCGGGGACGAAGATGCTGGTGTCGGTGTACTCAGCGATCGTCGTAGCACGCTTGATGAGGGCGTCTTCCGCAGCTGCCAGCTCCGGCTGGGCCTCCGACCGAAGTGTGGCCAGCCGGTCTAGATCCAGCCCCGGATACCACGCCTTGACGAACTCCAAGGCCCGGCGTGCTCCAGCTCGGCCGAAGAGCCTTTCCAGGCCTCAAGACGACCAGCCGCGACCTCTAGCCAGTCGGCCGTCAGGCTGGGGGTGCGTGGAGCCTGCATGTCCGGCCACAGGGCGGCAATCGCCTGGGCACCAACACGCTGAAGCCGGCGCAGCATCCGGTGAGCTGGCCGAAGGCGAGCCTCGATGCTCAGGATGTGCTCGTCAAGGGTTCAGGGGGCGTCGGCGGCGATCTCTGCGCCCTCCGCCCTCCGACCTTCATGGTCAGCCTCGATGGCTTGGATGGCGGCCTGCGAGTGCCCAGGAAAGAAGTCTGCCAAGATGGAAGAAACGAAGAAGCAAATCAAAAACCAGGAGTCGGCACGACTTATAATCGGCAGCTCGAAGAAAGAAAGTAAAGAAACTCACCATCAATGATGTCTTCAATCTCATGGAAGCCGGAGTCCAGCATCGCCTCCTTGTCAGACCAGGAGGAGTGCTCGCTCGCGAACTCGGCCAGGAGGGCGGTTTTCGTCTCTTCCGCCTCCCTCTGCGTCTTCGCAAGCAGCTCCTTCTACTCTGCCAATTGGGTGGCCAGCAGATCGTGCTCCGTGGCGAGCTTGTTGCACTCCTCCCCTTTGGCGCGCAATGCGGAGTTAGCTTCGCTCAGCTGCTATTGAAGGGCAGCGTTGGCTCCTGAAAAGAAGAAAGAAAGAAGGCGTTAAGTCATCAATAAAGAAGATCGCTGGGGAGATCCGGCCTGACTGCTCAGCAGTCGGCCCGAATCTCGGGGACTATAGCCCGCGGGTGCGCCAGCGCGCCCCCGCAAAGAAGGAAAAGGACTTACTCCGGCTCCCCAACAAATCGGCGGTCCGCTTGCCCAGCTCTTCAATGTTACGGTTGAAGGCAGTGACGCGGAGGTTGTGGTAGTCCTGCATCAAGTGTTTCAGACAAAAACTTAATACCCAGAGTTCATCAACTGGAGTTCCGGGCCGCCTGCTCAGCAGCCAGTCCGAAACTCGGGGACTACACCCAGTGGGTGCGCTGGCGCGCCCCGACAGAGAGAAACAAGGAAACAAGAACCAAAGGAAAAAACATACCCGGACGGCTGCCCGCGACGCCAGGTACGCCTTGGTGCAATTCTGGAGAGCGTCGCCCTCAGCACGAAGCTTCGCCTGGACGTTCAGGAGCACCTGGTTCAGCGGCCCTGTGCCGCCTCCTCGCACCCACCCAATGGGCGCGGCGCTCGTCGCTTCGGCGTCTGGGATCGCCGAACTGGCGGTGCCGGCCTCCAGGGGGCGGGGTGCTGAAGTCGCCTTCTCTAGACGGCGGCGCGTCGGCGAGCCGACTTGGAGAAGTAACCTCGCCACGGCCTCGTCCTCGGTCGGCGGCACCGGAGGGTCCGCTGGCTGCTTGCCTTGCGCCCTCTCAGACGGCGGCGGAGGCGGCGGCGGAACGATCACGTCCGGTGTAGAGGAGCCGCCGCCTTCCCTCTCCATGACGGGGTTCTCGCCGCCGGCTTCCCCAGTCTGCCCCGCGACCTCCGTAGGCGGCGGCGCAGAGTTTAGCAGGGTGATGAACACCGTCGATTGACGGCGTGCCGCCTCCTCATCCTGCCGCTTCGTCGCGGCGGTGGCTTCGGCCTCCGCCAGTTTTTTCTTGGCGGAGGCCTCCGCCTTCTCCAGGCGAACGGCCTCTTCTTCGTTGCGCTTCTCCTGCGCATTCCGCTCTGTCGCCTCCCGGAGGTCAGCAGCGGGGTCAATCCGTCGAGTGGTGGCGGACGTCTCCGCTGACCCCATGACGGAGGCGGCGGTGGCCCTCTCAAGAGTGAGGGGAGCCCTGAAGTAAGGGAAGCAAGCAAAAGACTCAGGCAAAGTCACAAAGAAAGAATAAAGCATCGAGACAGAATACTCATGCGGAGACCAATGGCGGCTTCTTCACCTCCTTACGAAAGCGGATGGCCTTCGCAACTGCCTCGTCCCGCTGGGTCGCCGCAGCCGAACCCTTGGGTTTTTTCGGCCGACTGCTGAACAAGGTCGGCACGGCCCGGCGCTTCTTCCCGCCGCCTGAAGCACCCGACGCGGCAGAAGAGCCCGCACCAGGCTGGCTGGCTCCTGGCCGATGGCGGGGGTGACTTCTCCCTCGGCGTCGTCGTCAGGCCAGTCGGCGAAAGTGGCCGAAGGCCTGAAGTCGCCTGCCGCTCCTCCTCCTACCTCGGCGTCGTCTTCCAGAGCCGCCGCCCCCAGATCGGGGTCGTCAACGTCGCTCTCTGCCCGGTCGGCAAGGAACTCGCGGGCCGGCCCCGAGGTGCCGGCTGCTGGATGGAGGAGGGGATTCTGACCAAAGCCGACTGGTCAAAACAGACTTGGCGAGAAAGAAGACAATTAAAAGAAAGAAAGAAAAGGCAACTCACCACGGGCAGAGGGTTGGCGCGGGAGTATGGCTCCTTGCCGAACCGCCAATCCTCCAGGAGCTTGCTGTCCGAGAGGTAGTTCACCATGAAGGCCACCTCCTCGTGAGGCATGTCCTTGGTGCACATCCGACTCGGGTCGCGGTGCCCGCTCATTTGGCATATCATATGGGGCGGCCTTGGAGCGGGAGAACTCGGCGCGCCACAAAGGCGGCCAGTAGGTCTGGACCAGTCAAGCCTTCCGACTGCGTCAGCACTCGGAGTCACGCGATGGCGCCGGCTCCCGCAGGCGTCAGCGACTTGGCCCGGTACGACCAGTTGGGCAGTCTCCCAGCCGGCGGGCCGGCTTCGAAAGCCGGCAGGTTGACCCAGTCGCCCCTCGCGGCGACGCTCCTGACGTAGAAATACGATCTATGCCACATCTTCATCGACTTTATCAGCGAGATGGAGGGGAAGGGGTTGTCGGCCCCCGACCTTCGCACGGCGATAAAGGCGCCGCATTGAGCCGGCACGCCTGCAGCCTGGGTGCCGAGCTTGGAGAAGAAGAACTCCCCCCAGAGCTCGAGGGTGGGGAGGACTCCGAGGAAGACTTCGCACAAGGCCACGAAGGCGGACAGCAGCACCATCATGTTGGGGGTGAGGTGGTGTGGCCGGAGGCCGTAGAACTCCAGGAAGGATCGGAAGAAACTGCTCGCCGGCAGCCCCAACCCGCGCAAGCAGTGCGAGCGGAAGATGACCCGCTCGCCCTCCTGCGGCGCGGGGGAAATCTTCCCCTTCGGCGCAAGACGCACCCGCACGTGATCCTCGCCGGGGAGCCGACGAGTCCGGCGGAGGAACTCGACATGGTTGTCGTGAAATTCGGAGCCGTCCCAGGTGCCGGAGCGCACCGGGGGAGGCGCAGCGGCAGAGGAAGAACTCATTGCAGGCTGATCGCCGCGGCGTTCGTCGAAGCTTGGGCGCACGGCGAAGCGAAGAAGAAGAAGGAGGAGGAGAGCGAGAAGAAGAAGAAGGAGGAGAGCGAGCAGTAGTGGGAAGGAGGGGCGCGCGTACCCCCCTCTTTCCCCTACTTATAGCCTCGTGGGCTGCGAAGCCGAGGGGGCGGTCGTGGGATTTACTGCGCCCACGGCCCCACGACCCCATGTTCCACGACAAAGTTACTGCGCGCAGTAACTCCACGGGAATCCCAACCGTCCGCCGGGGGCGTGGCGGATCCGCTCGGGCGCCGAGGCGCGGTAGTGGCGGGCCCCGCCTATGGGCCTATCCCATCGCACGCGTAGGCTGGCAGAATGGCCCAGCCACGTGTCATCGCATGACAGGCCTAGAACGGGCGGCGGCCCGGAGGCTTAGCAAGCACGCTACTTGGATCCCGCCATGACGTTTGAAATATTGAGCGAGTCAGAGTTGGGCGAGTCCGACTCCTTCTAGCCGGCCCGGCGGAAGTCAAGCAGGAACGATGTGTTGAGGACTCGGAAGGAGAAACTGCTGAGGCTTCTCGGCCGATCGTCCGCGGCGCCTCATCAGCTTCGAGGAGTACTGTCGGAGTAATGGGCCACGGGTAGGCCAACCCGAGGCCCAGAACCTTTCAAGGCATCGGGGCAGGCTGCGCCCCTCAAGACCCCAAGACGAAGGGTCGCCTTCTAAAGAGCCGACGGCAAGACGGCCGACTGACCACTCACGGCCGAGTCCTAGGGACGACTGCAGGGAGAAGCCGACTCCTGACTGGCGACTTCCAGAGAAGCCGACTTTGGGGAGTCGGCCTGCGATTCCAACAAACCCCATGACCCCATCGAGAGGGACGGGGCAGGGGAGTGGCTACAGTGAAGCCCACTCCCGCCCCTTACCGAGGGCAGGCATGGCCACAGCACGCCGTACCCCGGAAGATCTCCGTGCGGCGCGGCACTGTTGTCATGCCGGCCCTGACATCAGCACCGCAGGACCGAATCCTGCACCCACGACGGCTTGTCTGTATGGCCCAGAGGCAGCGGGTCCCACCAGTCAGTGGGACCCCAGGAGACGGCAAGAGGATCACCAGTCGGACCCGTCGGGAGTCGGCCCCGGGGAGTCGGCTGAGCCCTCCCCCGGGGTCCACGCGCCATTAATCAAGATTTGATGGAGAGTGGCAATAGTGATCGCCCGCCAAGCGGCGGGGCTGTTTCCACGACCTCATGATCAAGCCCGCGTCATCAGAAGCACGGCTACAATGATCAGCCGCCGGCAAGACCAGCCCGCGGCGGACGCAGCCTGTCGGCTCCGTACCAGGCCAGTCGGCGGGGCCCACCAGCCGGCAGGCCCCAGCGGTCGACGGAGAAGACGAAGGCCAGAGGCGCTGACGGCTGGGCCCGCGTCCAGCCGGATTACCATTGTACCCCTGGGGGGAAGGCCTATATAAACCCCCCGGGGCACCCATGCAAAGGGTTGGAACCCATTAGCTCTAGGCCAGGTCGTATAGAAGGGGGAGAGCTAGCCTTGCCCTCTCCTACCTCCAGAAACAGCTCAAGGAGCAACCGTGTAAGCACTTTGCCATAGTGATCATGCGGAGACCCCGCAGAGTAGCAGTAGGGGTATTATCTCCCCGGAGAGCCCTGAAGCTGGGTAAGATTCGCCGGCGTGCATGTCTTTGCCTTATCCCGTTTCCAGGCACCGGCGACGTTCTACTCGCCCCCACCATGATAAGCCATCCTTTGGCATATGTCGCACCTAACCCCCGACATTTGGCGCCCACCGTGGGGCCTGGTGCACCGCCGTCCGGAGACCTGTTCTAGACAGGAACCCTTTTCCTCCCTGCACTATTAGGGAAAATCTTATACACAGAATCTTAGCAGCAGGCGGTCTAAAAACAGACGCTACTGCTAATTAGCAGCAACGAGTTTTAGAAAAGAGCGCTGCTAATGACTTGAGTAGCAGTAGCGCTCTAGGTGAAAAGAGCGCTACTACTATAATTGCCACGGTGTTGCCTCCATGAAAGATATAGTAGTAGCGCCCTTCCCGTGGACGCGCTACTGCTAAAGAACTTAGTAGCAGCGGTTTTGCTCAAAACTCGCTGCTGCTAAGTATGACCGCAACTAATTAAGTTTAGTCCCATACTGCTACGTTGACGGTGGCTGGACACACCACTTGTCAGAGTAATGGGCCACGGGTAGGCCAACCCGAGGCCCAGAACCTTTCAAGCATCGGGGCAGGCTGCGCCCCTCAAGACCCCAAGGACGAAGCCGCCTTCTAAGAGCCGACGGCAAGACGGCCGACTGACCACTCACGGCCGAGTCCCAGGGACGACTGCAGGGAAAGCCGACTCCTGACTGGCGACTTCCAGAGAAGCCGGCTTTGGGGAGTCGGCCTGCGACTCCAACAAACCCCATGACCTCATCAAGGGACGGGGCAGGGGAGTGGCTACAGTGAAGCCCACTCCCGCCCCTTACCAAGGGCAGGCATGGCCACAGCACGCCGTACCCCGGAAGATCTCCGTGCGGCGTGGCACTGTTGCCATGCCGGCCCTGACATCAGCACCGCAGGACCGAATCCTGCACCCACGACGGCTTTGTTCTGTATGGCCCAGAGGCAGCGGGTCCCACCAGTCAGTGGGACCCCAGGAGACGGCAAGAGGATCACCAGTCGGACCCGTCGGGAGTCGGCCCCGGGGAGTCGGCTGAGCCCTCCCCCGGGGTCCACGCGCCATTAATCAAGATTTGATGGAGAGTGGCAATAGTGATCGCCCGCCAAGCGGCGGGGCTGTTTCCACGACCTCATGATCAAGCCCGCGTCATCAGAAGCACGGCTACAGTGACCAGCCGCCGGCAAGACCCGCCCGCGGCGGACGCAGCCTGTCGGCTCTGTACCAGGCCAGTCGGCGGGCCCCAGCGGTCAGCGGAGAAGACGGAGGCCAGAGGCGCTGACGGCTGGGCCCGCGTCCAGCCGGATTACCATTGTACCCCTGGGGGGAAGGCCTATATAAACCCCCCGGGGCACCCATGCAAAGGGTTGGAACCCATTAGCTCTAGGCCAGGTCGTATAGAAGGGAGAGATCTAGCCTTGCCCTCTCCTACCTCCGGAAACAGTTCAAGGAGCAACCGTGTAAGCACTTTGCCATAGTGATCATGCGGAGACCCCGCAGAGCAGCAGTAGGGGTATTATCTCCCCGGAGAGCCCTGAAGCTGGGTAAGATTCGCCGGCGTGCATGTCTTCGCCTTATCCCATTTCCAGGCATCGGCGATGTTCTACTCGCCCCCACCATGATAAGCCATCCTTTGGCATATGTCGCACCTAACCCCCGACATTTGGCGCCCACCATGGGGCCTGGTGCACCGCCGTCCGGAGACCTATTCTGGACGGGAACCCTTTTCCTCCCTGGCGAGCGCAGCCAGCCAGGCACGCCAGACGGAGTTTGCGCCGACGCGCTGCGCGGCGTTGAGATCGCCTGCGCAGCCAGCTGCCTGGCCGAACTTGTCGGCGAGGTTCGCCTCTTCGACGAACCTGCATCCAACGCAGGCACGGACGGCTCCGAGAGCCTCCTCGCGGGCCTCCTCAATCAACTTCACGTTTCCGGCGAGCCTGCCGTAGACTTGGAGTCCGTAGGCTCCACCGACTCGATGCTGGTCGACTCCGACACCGCGTCGCTCGACGCATTCCCCACTAATGTGGTGGTCTACGACGAACCTCTCCCTCGCGTGGAGAGCGACGGAAGCGCCGTCACCGAGGTGCTCGTCAACAGTCATGACGAGCTTCCCGACGGAGGAGCGCACGACTCACTTGGCGCGGTGCTACAAGACCTAACTACGCCCATTCCAGAAGACACTGACGCAGAGACGTTGGTGGCGCACCGCCTTCAGCTCGTTGAAGGCGCGAAGAAGCTGGCCAGCATGAGACGCTTGTCAGAAGCCTACCAACGGGAGATGGATCGCGCCGTCGGTGGCTCGCCGGCCCCGGCGGGGCCCAGCCGCCTTGGCACGGTCCAGCAGCGTGGCGTAGCCATCGTCAACCTGTTTGGGGCAAGCCGCCCTGTGTATGCTACACCAGCGGAAAACATCCGAGGCGCTCAGGCAACGGCGGACGAGCTGGACAATTTCGAGGGCGAAGAACGCCACCTCATGATGGAGCGAGTGTAGCGGCTCCTCGACGCGGCTGCCACGCAGAACAAGGACGGCTGCCGCACGGAGGCGCCGCAGCGGCAAAACGACGACCTTCGCCAAGATCAAGGCGCGACGTCTCGGACGCCGACTGGCGGCGCCCGAGGAAGTAGAGACAAGGATCCGGCTGTCAGCCACAGTCGGACTCACATTACCATAGAGCGCGACCGAGACGGCCGCCCAAGAGCAGTGGAATGACGGGACGACTGTCCGCCTCCCCTTCCTCACAAGGAGAGGCGAGTCTCCCCGCCGCCTGTTGACCATCCGACTCTCGGCGACTGCCTTGGCCGCCGAGAGGGAGTTGGAGAGAATGACGCCCGCCACCGGATCGACCGACTTCACCGATCCCTAGCGCTGGAAGAAGAAGACGAGCTGGGTCCGCCTTATTTCGGGCCCCGCATTCGGGACGAGCCCTTTCCCAGAGGGTTCACGCTCCCAAGAGACACGCTCAAGTATACCGGCTCCGTGAAGCCGGAAGACTGGCTAGTCGACTACTCCACGGCTGTCAGCATAGCAAACGGCAACAAGCGTGTCGCCGTAAAGTACGTTCTGCTCATGCTCCAGGGCACGGTCCGGACATGGCTGAACAGCGTGAAGCCCCGCAGCATCAACAGCTGGGTCGACTTCACCGAAGCGTTCATCCGCAATTTCACCAGCACGTACAAGCGTCCTCCCAAGCCTCGTCAGCTCTCCTTGTGCGTGCAAGGCCCCGACGAGTCGACTCGCGATTACCTCACGCGTTGGGCCGAGCTTCGGAACTCCTGCGAGGGCGTGCACGAGGTGCAGGCCATCGAGTATTTCAAAGCCGGGTGCAGAGAAGGCACCCTCCTCAAGCACAAACTCCTCTGCGACGAGCCAGAAACCCTTGACGAGCTGCTGATCATAGCGGATAAGTACGCCACGGCCGACTCCTCCATGAAGGTGGAGATTCAAATCAGCACAACTGGCAAAGTGACCCCTCAAGCTCCAAGAACTCCGGCGGGAGACGCCAACCGGCGACAACAGCAGGGCAACCACAAGCGCAAGGCCCCGCAGCCGGCTTCCGGCAGCCGACAGGTCGCGACCGTTGAAGCCCAGCAGCCGGATGAGCAGCCTTCACCCAAGCGACAGAAAGGCGGCAAGCCAAACTGGTTGCCGGCCTTCTCCTACGAGCAGACCCTGGATGGACCTTGCAAGTTCCATAGCGGCGCGAAGCCGTCGAATCACACCACCCGGAAGTGCCACTGGCTCACCAGGATCGCCAAGGGAGACGGCCTCTTGCCACCCCCGCCCGCTGGGCAGCCGCCTCCGCCTCCGCCCCAGCAGCCGGCTGTCAGGCCAGTCGGCGCAGTACAAGACGAATACCCTGAAGAACACGGAGCCTACGTGGTGTTTACCAGTATGGCCGATGATCCCAGCAGCCGGCAGCTTGGCGTCCATCATGTCTACTTCAAAGGACCATACGCCCCAACAGCCGGCTGTCAGACCAGTCGGCGCAGTACAAGACGAATACCCTGAAGAACACGGAGCCTACATGGTGTTCACCGACATGCTTTCAGAGGACCAAAAGCGATCCCTGAAGTTCCCCTTCAAAGGGTAACATCTAGTTACTTGCTCTCCTAAGTCTCGCTCGTACCGATTCTAATAAGCACTCATCTGTGGCAGATGACTATGGGCCGGTCCATTAGCTGTGTTGCCCGATGGCTTTGCTTGCACTGCGTCCGGTGGGAGTTCCGTCAGTGTTTTTTTTTCTTTCCGTTTTCTATAGTGTTCATTCAGTTTTCTTTGTTTTGCTGATTTTATCTTTTTATTCATTATGATTTCAGTTTTCTTTGTCACTGTGATGATTTTTTTGGTTTTATTTATTTTTTCTTTATACTTTGTTTTCTTTGTTTCTTTCTTGGGGTTTTTCATTTTTTTTCTTCGCTACTCTTTTTGTTTCATTGTTAGCTTTTTCTTTCTTTTGTAACACATGTCTACTTTTTAATACATCTTTTATGTTTTTCATATACATGCAAAAAAATTATACACATTTAATATATTTTGAATACATGTTTTATTCAAATACATGTTGATTTTTTTGAATGATTAATTTGTTTTGAACTATGCAAACATGTTTTTTTGAAAATGTGATGAACACATTTTTCAAACTTGTGAATATATATTTTAAATGTGACATATATTTTCCTGAATTAATGAAACATTCTTTAATACTAGAATAAAATGTTCCAACAATTTATAAAAATGATTTTGTAGTATTTATATAGTATGTTTTTGGAATATTTCGGAATATAAATAAAATTACTAAAAGCTAAAATAAAAAAGCGAAGGACAAACCAAAAATAAAAACAAAATAAGGCATGCCATCAATGTGATGCGGCTTGTGGTTACTGGGCCATTCCAGTTCGGGCTCCTGCAGGTGAGCCATCTCGCAACAAGCTACATGATGTACTGAGCCAGGAGGAGTACACTGTCTTGGTGGTGACCTTATGGGCCATTTGGCGAGCAAGACGCAAGGCGATTTATGAGGTTGTATTTCAGAGCCCTCAGTCCACAGATCAGTTCATCAAGTCTTACTTGAGAGATCTCAAAACCATAGCAGAACCAGGGCCAGAGAGGAGGCAGCAAACTACCGTTCGGCCAACCAGCTGGATCCCTCCGCCGAGTGGTTGCAGTAAGATAAATGTCGATGCCGCCGTGGCTCGAGGCAGAGGGGTGGCGGCTGCCATATGCCGCGACCACAATGGTGGTTTCCTGGGTGCATCAGCGATTGTGATCAGGGGCATGAGCGACCCTCCAACGTTGGAATCTCTCGCGATAAGGGAAGGGCTAGCACTTGCTGATGATCTGAATGTGCAGTACTTTCACCTTGCTTCTGATTGTAAGGTTGTAGTTGAAGATCTCAAGCAAAGGAACCCCACTAGTTATGGAGCCATTCTACTTGAAATCTTGGAGCACGGTGTTTCTTTTGCAGTTTGCAACTTTGGACATGAATTTAGGAGCTCGAATTTCCAAGCTCACAATCTAGCGAAGCATGTCTTGAAGCTAGGGGTGGGCCGCCGTGTTTGGTTAGGACACCCCGGCAATCTATCTTTTATCTCTGTAAACATTGGTGCAGTTTAATAAAGCTTCGCGAGATTGCCTAAAAAAAATCTCGCAACAAGCTGCATCAACGCGCCCTGGTTACAGTTAAAATTCCTATTTGCGGTTATCGACAATTGAAAAGCTGCATAAAGTCACACATTTCTGTTTTTCTCTTTTCTTTCTTGTTTTTGTTTTTAATAATTTCTCCTTTTGAATTTTTTTTCGAAAATATTTTGGGAATTTCAAATATGGCCTGAGAGTCAAAAGAGGTTTCTACTTTCACAATTTGGTTCTTAAATTAAAAAATAATTTAAGTGTTTTTGGAAAATATCCATGAATTTCGAAAAATATTCGTGTTTAAAAAAATCAAAATGTTATCATTTTCATTTTCATATTCTTTATTTTGTGTTTGTCTTTTCAAAAAATGTTTGGAAATTTCAAAAAAAATCCCGTTGAAATGAAAATCAGAAATTCAGAAATTGTTCATCTTTTTCAAAAGTAAAAAACGTTCGTGTTTTTCAATTTTTGTTGATAGAGTCAAAAAACATTTATGTTTTCAAAAACTATTCAGGAATTTTAAAAAAATGCTCGTGTTTTCGTAAATTGGCCGAGATTGATTGAAACCAGTGTTGTCGAAAATTGTCCGGTCCCAGCTTTTGAATAATCGTCTGTTTCAACTCGTTGGCCACAGTTTTCTCTGTGGCACCGCCCCTTTGTCAGTTGCAGCTCGCCGACCGCTGTATTTTTTTTATTTTTGCAAATTGTTGCGATGGGCAAGCACGTTTTTGCAGGTGGCGGGAACTACCAGAGGTGTGATGGTTTGAGCCATGGAATGGTTTGAGCCATGGATTTTTTCTCTTTGAAAAGAAGGTTGAAACCCCCGGCCCTCTGCTATGTCAGAGTTTTTTTTCCTTCATAATGGAGTTGGTACAATTAGTAATTTAAATATATTCAGAATAGATTATATTTTATATATTTAAAGTACATGATGGGCTAACAAGAAGAAGACAAAGTGCATATATGTGGACATACAATAAAATATAAGGGAAAAGCTAGTACAATCCACTGTACAAATTAGTTCATAGAAAATATATAATGTATTATTGTAACATCAATAGTAATTTGTATAAATATGAGAAGCACAATATATGTGCCTCATATTTATGCATAATAATAATACTATATATTCAAAAAATATTATTCGGTACATGTCTATAGTACTTGTATTTCATTTATATATCTACTTGTAGTGTGTTTGCGTGCTCGATTCTTCAAAGTGTTGAACCAAACAAAACTTATATTTGACTTCACTACTAATACGGTTTCGCGGCTCTGTTGCATGCCCAATTCTAATTCTTGTTAAACATGAATTAGTAGTTGAATTTCATTTCTCCGATCGAAACAGATCCTAAAAGGCCGATTTCCCCAATGACGAAGCCGAGGTACACTGGATCAATCTCGGTCTGTACAGGTTAATTACTTCTATATATTCTACCTATATGTGTTATCCATGTACATATAAATAGCATTGTCCAATCTGTATGCAGGAACCATCTGATCATCTATATATGCTACCGTTTGTCACCGTTGTTGTCGCCGCCGGCAATGTATCACTGCTTCCTCCCCACTCCCTTATCCTCTCTTCGGCCAACATAGCCTGCACGTTGAAAGTTCAGACATTTTTTATATAAAGATCTGCTCAACTTTGATCGAGTCATTATGTATAGAAAATAACTGTGATCGACGGATCGGGTGAAGTTAGCATTGTACGACACCTGTTTGTCCCACTTGGTTCTGAAGCAAATTATGAGAAGTACAGCAGTCTGCAGCAGCGTGCCAATGGACATGCCCACCCAAATCCCCTGCAGAAACACATTGTTATATATTCGGAGCAGGTTAGAATCCGATTCCCCGTTTATAATTATGCATCAATCTTATTTCTCAAAAATAATAATTACGCATCCATCTTGGAGGTTGATCTGATTTTGTCCTTACCAATGCACCATGTCTAAGCTTGAAGCCAAAGAGGACCCCCAGTGGGATGCCAACCAAGTAGTAGCACCCAATGTTTATGAAGGCAACAAGCGTCTGCCACCCTGCTCCTATCGCCACACCTGCACAGTGACAACTTGTTGTTAAGATGTTCCAATTGCCATTGGATTAATTTGGTAACTCATCAGTGTTAGCGGTACGTGCCTGAGAGCACAGGTTGGATGCTGTTGAGGAAGATGGTTGCTGCAAGAAGGTAGCCGAGCTTTGCAGCCTCGCTCACCACCTCGTCGTTGTCGCTGAAGAAGCGCGGCAGCTCAGTCCTCCAGACGAGGAACACAACCAGGAAGACCGCCCCGATGGCGGCGGACGTTGACACCGCCATGATCACCGAGAACCTGGCTGCCTTCGGCCTGTTGGCGCCCAGCTCGTTCGACACCCTAACGCTGCATGTCATAGATTTTTTATTATCATTATTTTTGCATTAGCACAAACACTAGTGGATTTCGTCTACTTTTGTAGAGTTGCAGTTTTTGTGTTAGCAGTGCTATATTTGTGTTGTTGCGCGCATTATACCTCACTGCTGCATTGAAGCCTAGTGCAACCATCAGGGTCCAGAGCTGGTAGTTGATGCTGCAGGTTTCAGAAACTGTTTAATCACTGAACCATTTCTTTACATGTACACAAAGTTCAGTCACAGGTTTGTCAATGGAGATTTGCTTACCAGACTGACATGATGTCAACCTCGAGTTGAGCATTCTTCAGGAGGCCCACAAGGATGAGCACTGCAGTGTAGTACCAAAGCTCCAAGCTAGACAACACACACACACACACACACACACATATAAATTCTATAAGCACCGTTCAAAATGATACTCAGGCAATCTACTAGGAGGTTTCAATTAAATTCGTGTATCTACCAACCAGAGCATGACGGCAGAGGCGAGGGAGAGTCTGACGAAGGCGGCGAGGTTGCTGAAGGCGAGCATCGAGAACCCCTTCCATGCCTCCGGGAAGCAGCCGGAGACGAGGTAGGCGAACTGCGCGACGATGATGATCCACCAAGTGACGTTGCCGATCATGGCGGCGCCGAAGAGGCCGTGGCCGAGGCGCGTGACGAAGACGTAGTTGAGCACGACGTGGAGGGCGAGAACGGCGCCGGAGATGAAGGTCATGGCCCAGACCTTGCTCTGCGCCTGGAAGAACTTCTGCAGCGGGAAGTTGGCGGCGTAGGCGAACAGCTGCGGGATGACCCACCGCGTGTACCGCCCCGCGACGGCAGACATGGCGGCGGGCTGGTGGAGCGCACGCAGGATGGGCGCCGCGAAGACGTAGGTTGGCGCGAGCACCAGCGCGGTGGCGCCGCAGATGATCCAGGAGCGCTGGATGTAGATGCCCAGCATGTCCACCTGCCCCGCGCCCACCGCCTGCCCGCACAACGTCTCCAGCGCGCTGCCCATGCCCAGCTGCAAACGCATCCCATCAACATTACACGTGTGCGCGGGAAGGAGCAAAATTCAAATGCCAATCGGTCCAGGTATGAACGGTCGCAATTTTCTGTTGGTAGCTTACCAAGCTAGCCACTTGATAGTTATGAACGGTCGTGAGTCGTGACTTGTGGTAGCCTGTATTTCGTGATGAAACTTTACAGGCAAGTAGTATACATCGATCCTGTGACCCTTTTCGAAAAATACATCCATAGATATGTGTGTGTATTTTCAGAATTCTTTGAAACCTACAAATTTGATTTTTGAATCTTTCAAATTCCAGGCTCCATGGAGCTCAAGCTCCATTAGCTATTTCCACATATTTTTAGATGGAGCATATTTCCCCATTTTCATATGATATCTGAGGTGTGGTAGGTGCACATGGGAGGTGGGGGCGTGAGGGGTGGCCATCGATGTCAAAATAGGGTGAGCCATGACCTCACGATCTTGGCTCGTTTTCTGTCTCACACTGTCTGTTTGGCTTGGCAATTTCCCTATTAAAATCTTGCAGACAATCCATGAGGAATATACCCCTATTTTATGCATATACAAATGTCCATGAATATCTAAAGACATCATGTGTTAATAAAAACATTATTGTATGTGGGAAAAATATTGACAAAATTAAAAACATACATCCCTGTTTTAAAAAAATCCTTACATTTTCAGGAAAAAGTATCAATATAATGTAGGGAATATTAAAGCATTTACTTAAAATTTAAAATTAAACATGTATTAAAACAAAATAGTATTTGAATAAAAAGAGAAATGTGAAACAGAAAATAAATAGATAAATAAATAAAGACCAAACACTTAATAAAGCGGCTCATACACATGCTGAAGAGGTGAGTGAATGCTTGGTATTGGTTGCAATAAAAAAGATGTAGTTTTTTTCCACCTTAGAGTAGAATTGGCGGATGTATCTAGGAGAACATCCATCAATAACCAACTTTACCTACTCAAAAAAGAGCAGAAAAAAAATCAATTTACATGCTCCGCACTACGGTTGTCATTTGCCACAGCTAGATAATGAAATGGTCTTTGGATGCAACCGATGAAAGATGGTCTCTTGGGATTTGTCCAGCCGATTTGGTTGGCTGGCTACTATTAGGATTTATGATGTATGATGGTTATTTTCCGATGTTCTCTGTTTCATTTTGCTCTTGAAGTAGTCATGTGCGGCAGTTTTTTTATGTCAAATATTTTTGTCACTGGAATATGCACTTTAAAATGATTGACAAAATTGCTGCATGCATCACTCGATGTGGAGGCGGATGAATATGCCCTCCTTTTGGAAAAAAAGGGTACAAACAATGAAATGGCCAAACCGAACGATATGTACGCGCCGTATGTGTACATGCACTACTCCGACGGCGGCATACGTCGCCACCCACAATCCCCACGTTTCCGTGGCTCGAGTTCGGATGGAGTACGTTGTCGTCCATCGATCGTTCGATCGGGTGCATCCACCTACTTTCCCGGTGCACCGAACGACGGAAAACGACCACCGGGAAATCAGAAAAATGGCTCCCTCGGACGTGTCGTGGCGTCTCGTCCTTGTCCCTCGTTCGCTCATCGGTCAACCCAGCCCGAATTTGGCTGGCCACTGGCACGACGAAAGTAGGTGCGGCGGCAGCGGCACGACGAGTGATGGGCACGCACGACACGTACTACATCTGTGTGCACGCAGCTGCACCGAAACTTTTGAGGTAGATCTGGAGAGAGCGTCTGTACTTTGAGTTGCAGGTTCTAGCAAAAGCAGAGGTTTGTTTTCTAACGCGATCTTGCTGCTTTCATCGGTGTTAAAGAAGGAAAGCAAGCACGGCTCTTTACTCGCATGCATGGATGGATGCCCCTTCACGGTGCAGTGTCGGCCGCCGCGCAATTACCAGCTAGCTAGGTCGACACACATGGCTCACCACGTGCCATTGGAGCTGCTCTGAGCTTTATCGCATGTGACCCCTTAGGCTTTTCTCGATGCCGAGCTAGTAGAAAACACGCGCACGCACACGCGAGCACGCATGTTTGCACAACAGAATCCTTAGCTTGATCGATCGATGGTCCTTACGGCCAGCAGCCAGCCAGCCAGCCGGGTATGGTCTCGATCGCTAGGCAAACTGAAATTAAATAATCACTGCTAACCCCAGCACTCCAGTTCATGCGTAAGCTGGTACGTAATATCGGTCACAATGTTAGGCTCTTCTTTATATCGCTACAAGTTTTATTATGGTTAAGCAAGCACGCACGGAGAGACATGTTGCTAGTTCCTTATTAGGTTATATACGCATGACCAATCAATCCTTGTTTCTGCTGGTATCCTGCTGACCCAAGTCTCCAAGGGAAGGAACAAACTCGGGTGTTAATTTGCGACGCACGGGAGCTGACCTAGATGGAGACGTGCAAACCACCCTACATTAGCACGGCACATTGGTCGCTACTAGGCAGCTTAATTAATCAGCTATATACATATACCTACTAGCTGCGCCTCATGCATCTTGATTACGAGTACTGACCTCTTAATATATATCTACGTGCTTCACAAATTCTGCAGTCTAATTAACAACCTATTTGAATTGATCGACACATGATCCAGTTAATCAAGAGTTATGACATGCACTTAGACATGCTGCATCCGTACGTGCGACTAGATTTCGCCAAAAAATTGCCAAGTTAATTGGTGCAAATTAACAGATGGAATGGAAGCATCTAAGCACATGTATATACGGATCTACCAGTACGAAATGAGCTAGCAAAGTAGCAATGCGCGTTAGCATATATGCGGGTTGGTTGGCGCGTGGCGTGCGTACCAGGACACCGTAGGCGAAGCCCTCGACGACGTTCTCCACGACTGTGACGGCGGCGAGCTCGACCTCGCCGATGTGCCCCGCGAAGCCCACGGTGACGGAGCCGATGGAGAACTGGAACACGGCGGTGAGGATCGCCGGGAACGCGATGTGCCACAGCAGCCTCGACTCCTGCCAGCTCTTGCCCAGCATCTTCCCCATCAACCTGATCTCTCCGGCCGGCCGGCGCCGACGATGTGATGTTTCACGCCGGCGGCGGGCGGGCCAGCTACTCCAACTCCACCCGGCCAACCCTCCTGCAGCTCACTCTGTGCGGTGTCTATGAACTCCTGGCCGGTGCTCTTGAGCAGAGGAGGAAGATGGATGTGAGAGAAGTTCCAGAGTTAGCTAGCTAAAGCTAGCTTGCTGTTATTTATAGGCTTCTTGCAAGCTCGGGCATATTTGGTCCCCGTGCCTTCAAGTCTTCAGCCACTATCTCTGTTGATGCTACTACTACATGGGAGTACACACTACACAGTACACAGATGTGGGATTCATGTGGTACGTACTAGCTATTGATTTACTACTACATGGGAGTACACACTACACAGTGTGAAAACGAACAAAATTGGCCCTTATATCACAAAATGACCCCAATCTAAAAATATTTCATGAAATGGTCCTCTTTTACATGACGCTCGCAGCTAGGGCGTCATGCTAAAGAGCATGACGTTCCGGGCTAGAGCGTCATGATAGCGACATGTAGTATGACGCCCCCGGCCTAGGACGCCATGCCAAATAGCATGACGTCCTAACCTGGGATGTCATGCTATCTAGCATGGCGCCCTAGCCCCGGGCATCATGCAAAAGAGGCCATTTCGTGAAATATTTTTAGATTGGGACCATTTTGTGTTGAAGTTTCAAATAAAGGCCATTTTTTCTATTTTCACCTACACAGTACACACAGATGTGGGATTGATGTGGTACGTACTAGCTATTGATTGGCTGCTAATGCGTCGATTGTTTGACGAAACTCGGCCTCGTGCACAGGGTGGTTTACAGGTGACGAGTGGGTGGCCAGGCCCATCGGCAGTGAGGGAGATGTGGTACTTCCGGCCCTCCGGTCCGGGTGAGGCGGGTCGGGTGGGTAGGTAGGCCGTAGGTGGAGTGATGTCGATTGGGATGGAGCATGGCGACCAGTGTTGTGGACTTCCTCTGATTTCAGAGGGTTCCATCAATCATCGGATCGTGACTGGCGTGTTCAGTAGCGAAAAAGATGTGCATCTATGGCAGCATTAAGGGCGTATTTGGTTGTCGTAGTAAATAGTAGTTGTAATGCATACACATCTCAACCCAGTCCGGCTCTAAAAAAAAGCCACATATGCGACATCTGCAAGTTGTTTGGTTGCCTGCATCTAGGGTCCTTGCATTGGGTAATACGAAAGTGCACTTTTGTTTGGTTGCCTGCATTGGCCCAAACGGCATATGAACTCGGTGTTTGGTTGCACACATGAGGTATGATTAAGAGCTAGCACTTCACTTAGTAGACAGGGTTAAGAGCTAGCAGAGGGAAGGGGAGAAGAAGTGCAGTGTGCGCCGGACAATGGGGACTACGGTGGATAGTGGCCGTGGCGCCGTGTCCGACATGACAAGCATGGAGTCGTGGACGAGGGACCCCGTCGGCGGCATGACGAGCGACACCGTCGGCGAACTAGTTGCGGTGCTCGCGTAAAGACAGTGGACAGAGGAGGAGAATGCAGTGCTCGCGCCATGGTATCGTCAGTGCAGTGGACGAGATAGGAGGCCGAGATGATCGACGCCGGAAATGACTCCAGTGTAGTAGGACGAGAGAGAGGAGGCGAAGATGATCGACCCCGTCAGCGGCGCGACAAACTGTAGTGTGCACGGAGGCAGAGGACACAAGAAAGCAGTGTGCGCGCCATTGCAGCGTCATTGTAGTAGGAGGACGACAAAGAGTAGGCCGAGATGAGCGACGCCAAAAACAACTCTAGTGCAGTAGCACGCGGGCAAGGAGATCAAGGGGAAGGTCTTCAGCGTCGAGAGGGACGAACAGGAGGGCTCTGAGCAGAGGACAGAGGAGCTCGACATGACGGCGTCAGTGCAGTAGATTGTTGTTCAAAAAGAGATGAAGCTACGATCGTCGAAACCAAAAACTTACAACACGAATGTTGTGAGGAACTGCGAGATTAGGCTGCTGGTCAAAGGAAATTTCAAATGATCGATCATGCGCGATGAATCTGACAAAATTCGTCCAGAATAGCTTCAAATGGGAACACGAGATTAAGAACTTACGGCCGACGACACTACGAATCGATCGCCTGAATGGAACCGTAGCATCGGGGTGCATCTTTTTCATGTAGAGCTTACCTCGAATCGAAGCACCGTTGTGTAGATTAGAGGGAGGGGATTAGGTAGGAGCTTACGGAAGGTTGAAGAAGACCTCACGTAATCACCTCGCATCCCTCCAGTCTCCACTAATGCAAGGGCCCACTCGCTTGCGCTCGGCTCGGCCTGGCTCGCGAGAAACTGCCGATCTGAGCATTTTCAGTGAGCCAGGCCCAGAGCTGCTTTAAGTTTCGTACTATGCAGGCCTAACATGAAAACTAGTCAACCAAACATTTCATTCCTTTCGCGCGTGGGTCTGGTTGGGCCTAATGCGAGCAAGCAAACACATCCTAAGCGTGTACTACTAGTTTGTTGTGTTTGGTAAAGGGTGCGTAGGTAGATTAGATTGGTTGAAACTTGAAACCAGTGATGTCGAGAATAGCATCCATTGGCTTATTTGGTGCACTTTCTCAGTTGACACTGCACCAAGCAATGTTTGTTGCCAATTATTTTTTCAGAATTTCTTTTTTTTTTTGCTTTAACTGTTCATGTCAGGAGCATTTGAGCTCGGGTTGGAAGCACTGACTGTCACGATCATGGGATAATTGCCTTGGAGTGACTTCACTTCATGGAACTCAATAAAAATAGTTGTGTCTATAAGTTGAACTTATCTAACGTTTTGTTTTGATGTCTTTATTGAGCCCATTGAATTGGATTGGGGTGCAATGCCAAATCAACTAGTAATGCATTGAAATTGACTACAATTCAAGATATTTTTTTCCGGATGCACATGTATTGGGTTAGATGGAATCTCAGGAGGGCAGTAGGGCACCCAACTCCAATTTTTGTTTGGATGACCATGTAATTAAACCCAATAACAGTCGCGTAATGTGCGACCTCTCGCGGCCTTGGGCGCACGCAGCGTGGGAGAGCCGTTTAGCACACCCGAGTTGACCGGAAGAAAAGTTGCGCATGCCGCTGCCAGATCCACCACCGCACGCGCAGTTCATCCAACCCTGCACGGCGCTGTGCGCATGCAGCCGTGGCCCGCCAACGCAGCTGGGCAGCGAACGAGCGAGCAGCGGAGTAGAATCACAGCCCAAGTCGACGCCGATAGACTGCCATGCGGGACCATCATTAAGCCAGAGCCACCAACGCAGCTGGGTACTGAGAGCATGGGTAGAAAAGCAGTGGCGCCCCTCACCCACCCACGCGCGTCGCACTGGGGTACGCGCGCGGCGCGCGACATCCAGCCAGTCGGCCTGCGCGGAAGGAACAACGAACGACGGACGGGCGCGGGCAGCGCCCACTGCACGGAGCCCTCCCCCCCCCCCCCCCCCCCCCCCCCCCCCCCCCCCCCCCCCCCCCCCGCGCGGACCCAGCGATCATAGACTGCAATAACAAGCACATGAGAGGTGGGCTGGCCAATGGACTGTGTCGCGAAGTGGATGGCAGTGCGCATGGTGCGTATGCGGCCTTGTGCGCACCCGAGTTGAGTGCGTGCAGGCGCAGGTGGGCTGTACCTCCTGTAGAGCGTCGTTTGCGTTTGGATCGAGCCACGTATGGATGCCTGTCCATGCGCTCGGCGCACTGGTCGTTGGACTAAAATTAAACCCAATAATCTGATACGTCCCTGCGGTGTGGTGGACGCAGCCCAGTAACGATCGCTACCTTGCGTGCTATCTGCTCCTTGTATATACAGCCGACGCTCTTGTCCTCTGTTCGTCCTTCCGCCTCGCTCCAGCCGTCGTCTCTCGTTCTCTGTTCCTCGTTCCGCGTCAACTCCACCCGCCGCTGCCGTTGCTCCCGTCGCTCGCCATCAATCGCCATCGCCATCGCTTTGCTTGTTGCTTGCTTGCCGCGTCGCCGCTGTACTTCCTGATGGCTCCTCTCGCTGCTGCTATTGCGTTTGGTTAGGGTGAGCTGCTTCTTTCGTTCGGTTATAAATTTCCGCTGCTTCCGCTCTCCACTCAGCTGTTAATCTTTCTTTCTTGTGCTTTCTTTTCGTGTGTAGGGTGCCTGTGGCTGCTTTGTCGTGCGTCCGTGCGGCTGTTTGTTCCTTCTTTCCGAGGTGAGGTTCTGCTCGTTCCCCTGCTTGTAAACTGCTCGATGAAATGCGTGACTGTTGCTTCTTTTCAATGTGGGATCTTTCCTGTGTTGCTTGAGTCATGAGTGCGTGTGTGTGCCATGGATCTATTGTTTGCTGCTTCTAAGAGCCGATGGGATTTGGTTTATCCTCTTTTGTGTTCTACTGATGCGTGTCCATGGATGTTCCTGTGTCTATTTTTGGTTCGTGCCTGTGTGACTCCATTCATGATCATGAACTGTTTGATCTTATGTCCCTTCACTGTGAGACGTTAAATTTGTTCTTCTTATTTCAGAAATCGCACTAATCGGTTCGTCGTCAGATTTGCCTTGCTGTTTCATGTGCTCAAAGGATCATCTTTCTCTTCAGGTTCGATTTTCAGGGATTTTCCTTGCCGCTTCAGTTTATTGTGCTTTTTCTTGTATGAGATTTGAAGCAAGTTCATCCTTCTTCTTCTTCTTAGATATTCTGATGAGAATTGTTATGTGTACAAACCTAAATTTGAGATAAATTCTGCTGTGTTTTACGCTTTAAAACGAGATCGACCTAAGTGGACTTGTTTGTGGCGTTTAAATTTCAGTTATGTGCAAAGAAACAGCAAATACCAGTTTACTGTGGCTTTTCTTGTATGAGATTTCAAGTCAAATTGTTCAGTTTGTTCTTCTTTTTGTTCCTACAGATTCTGAGAGAGAATGTTATGTGCCGCTGTATAAAGATGAATTTGAAATAAATTGAGCTGTGCTCTATGCTTTAATAGGAAATGAACTTAACTGAACTTGTTGCTGACGGTTAAAATTCAGTTATGTACAGAGAAACAACAAATATGAGTGTACTGTAGATTTTCTTGTATAACGCTGCAAGCAAGATGGTTTGGATGGTTCTTATTTCTCTTCTTAGAAATTTTGAGCAAGATTGTTATATGTCTGCCCGCATAAAGGTGTCTTGCTTTTTGAAATTTTTGACAATATGGTCATGCATTCTGAAATTTTGACAGAGAGCTCGTCTTCATGGGATTGCATTCTGAATTTTTACATAATCAACATGAGTATAGACTGGTGTTGACTGAGCTGCATTAGAGAAAGTGAGAACTATTGCCCATTGCAAACATGGTGTTCTGTTGAGTGAAATGTAAATTTAAGGTTACCTGACTATGTTTGCCTATTGGACATAATTTAGATGTACTTAGAATTGCACACCTGGGTGGTCAGTTTTGCAAGATATTTTATTTAGTATAATTTGGAATAACCAAAATCATAGAAAAATTTAGTGATATGGAAGCTATTTACTCAATTGAATACTTGAACATGCTTAGTGTCAACAATTATCCAGAGCATCGTTTGGTTCTGAAAAAAGGTATCCTGATTATGCTCCTGCGAAACCTGAATCCAAGTGAGGGTCTTTGTAATGGCACACGAATGCTGATCACAGACTTAGGAGATCGGTTGATTGAAGCAAGGATTCTAACTGGTTCCAACGTAGGTGAAACTGTTTACATCCCTAAGATCATGCTTTGCACCAAAAGCAAACATGGTGTTCTGTTGAGTGAAATGTAAATTTAAGGTTACCTGACTATGTTTGCCTATTGGACATAATTTAGATGTACTTAGAATTGCACACCTGGGTGGTCAGTTTTGCAAGATATTTTATTTAGTATAATTTGGAATAACCAAAATCATAGAAAAATTTAGTGATATGGAAGCTATTTACTCAATTGAATACTTGAACATGCTTAGTGTCAACAATTATCCAGAGCATCGTTTGGTTCTGAAAAAAGGTATCCTGATTATGCTCCTGCGAAACCTGAATCCAAGTGAGGGTCTTTGTAATGGCACACGAATGCTGATCACAGACTTAGGAGATCGGTTGATTGAAGCAAGGATTCTAACTGGTTCCAACGTAGGTGAAACTGTTTACATCCCTAAGATCATGCTTTGCACCAAAAGCAAAAAATGGACATTCAGTCTAGAACGCCGTCAGTTTCCAATAAGAGTTTGTTATGCAATGACCATCAATAAAAGTCAGGGGCAATCTCTTAATGCGGTTGGACTTTATCTTAGAAACACTGTGTTCTCACATGGGCAGCTCTACGTAGCTCTGTCCTGTGTCACATCAAGGGCAGGTCTGAAAATTGTGATAGAAGATGATGAGCAGAATTACACAAGGTGGACAAAAAATATTGTCTACCGTGAAATATTTGGATCACTGCAGTAATTCAAAGATGTACATTAGTACAGTATGTATATGTCAATACTGTATAGATATTATCGTTGCACAGAAATGCTTGTCTATTTTCTACACTCACCTACTATGACGTTTACTCAATTTTCTTGGGACCCGCACTTCTATTATATTGGTGTGACGCCCCAAGACCGGCGCTTCAGATGCCTTCCAGGGTCTCCGGGTTTCGTCGTTTGTTTTGTTTGGTTCGTTGCATCATGTGCATTGCATCATGTCATCATGCCATCTTTTCTCAAAGCTAACTAAAACTCTCTTAAATAAATTGTGTGGATCTTCGATCCATTTAAATCGAGGGAATTCATAAGGTGAAATTCTCTTTATAACATATAAAAGTCTCCTACTATTTTAGGGAGCTATATTGAAATATTCCATTAGTGTGGAACCACCCTCAAACACACTTGCAGTTTAAATTATATGCCTTTCATAATTTCCTTTCCAACCTTCTCCAAACCCTATGCCCAATTCTTTCCCTAACCGTTGCTCTTCTCTCTTTTTCTCCTTCTTTTTTTTCTATAAGAGAAGAGAAGTAAGGAGAGAGGGAGCCCAGCTACCAACCCATTTGGCCAAGGCCTCTCGCAGCCCATCAGCCAGCCCACCACCAAAGTGGCCCAAGGTCCACCTGCTAACCCTAGCCCGACAACATCTCCCTCATTTCCCTCTAGTGCGCCGCCACCTCCCACGACAACAGCGAGCCCCGCTCGATCCCCTCGCGCACCCCATCTCCCTCGAACCCCTCCTCCTCTTTCGTTCCTCCCAGCGCCGCCAGGAGAGCACCGCACGCACACGCAACCATCGCTCGGTCTTCTCCTCTCGCTCGTCTCCTCTCCCCTTCCTTCGTTCCTCTCGCCCGTGAACCATCTCCGCCTGATCTCCACCTCTCCTCTTGCTTCTCCTCGAGCCAGGGGACGAGCCCCCGCGCCCGATCCCCCCAGCGCCGCGGCGACGACCGAGCCGTCCCCGGCAAAGCCCCTTCTCCTCCTCCACCTCTCTGCGCCTCCTCGCGCGCGCCGTGACCACCCCTCAGGGCCAAAATCACCGCCTCTGCTTCGTCGAGCAGCACCATCCACCAGGCCGCCGCATCACCAGGAGCTCTTCTTGCCCCATGCGCCGCCGGCCGTCCATGGTCGCAACCCCGTGTGCTCCGCCGCCCTGCGCCTCCGCCTCACCGGACCTGCTCCATCCTCCGCTGCTGCCGCGAGCCCACCATGGCGCTGCTGCTGGGCTTGCCTCCCGCTGGCCCCTGCTGATGCCATGGCCGCCTCGTCAGCAGCTTGCCTCCGCCTCTCCTGCTACCCCGCCCGGTCTAGCCTCGGCTCCGCTAGCCCCCTGCATCGCTTCCTCACCAGGAGCTGAGCTCCATCCAGTTCGGCGCCACTCCCTGTACAAGTTCAATCGCATCGGTTCGCCTAGGTTGTTCGTCCTCTACTCGCAGCTCCATCCATGGCAGCCTCTGTTCGTTGACCACCGAGACCCGAGGCCCTTTTGTGTTGCTTCGCTTTGGATGCGCCAAGATCGTCTCCGACAAGTGTACGACTACATGGTGACTCGTGTGTACCACTACCGTCGCCCTGAAGACGTTGGAGTCATCAAGTACCCTTCCGAACGAACGTGGATGACTACCATCGCAAGAACGGGACCGGCGGGTCCGAAGACCCCAAGTACCACGACAACCCTGAAGGGAGACGAGTTCGTCAAGTTCACCTTCGAAACGTGTACCACTACCGACGACTGAGACCCTGGATTTGACAAATTCCTCACGGTGACCCTGAACATCTACGGGACATGCACGACTTTGAACTGTGTACCACGTCGAACATGTACGGCTACACGACGAACCGCCTATACCCTGAACGACTACCGCCGCTGAAGTCCGCGAGTATAACTACTTCCACAACGCGTCGTGTACGACTACCGTCGCTTGGGTTTGACAAGACTCCGAGTACCACTACGTTTGCCAGGTACAACTACACCAAGTCCGGACCGACCAGTGCCTTGAGAACGTCTGTACCTCTTCCGTCGCCGAGGATCGAAAGTACCACTACGTCCCATCGAACCCGAACCGTCTCGTTTGCACACTTCGAAGGTATAACCACCGAGATGACCGTCCGTGGATGAATGCTTGCGATGTATGAGTTGCACCCTATGTTTGCACCGTGTCCGAGTTGTCACTTGCTCGGTCCTCCTCATTGTCATGCCGTCCATCTGTGGGAACCCGGAATCCGGGATCACCCCACCATCTTTTGCACGCATCCGCACACTTCTCCTTTGCATCGGTATCTCAATCGAGTTATCGGAACCGGAACGCTGCCGTGGCACCGTTTTCGTTAACGTTGTCGTGACACCGTTTTCGTTATCGTTGCCGTGGCACCCCTTTTCTTTCCACCACGGTGACAAATGCTTCATAATGCTTTTGTCAAAATTTTATTAAAAATTGCATAACTTGCACATGTCATCCGCATCATGATAACAACGTTTAAAATGCTTAAATTGTTGTTTGCATTTAAATGGCTAAATGCAAATGAGGATTGTCCGGAATTGTTGTTCGTTGTTTCCGGCCTCATTTAAACTTGACTAGATAGGTAGTTTTACTTTGCTTCACCCTCTTACCATGTTTAACAACATTTAATATTGTTGGGTACATAAACGAGATCAAACTAAATAATTTGAATGTGGTGTTTCGTCAATATGCAACTCGTTGCATATTGAGCTCCACTTAATTTGTAGGTTTGTTTTGTGCATTTTGCCCTGCCTCTTTTAACAGGACATGCATCATACTTGATTGTGCATCATGCCATGTTTATGTGGTGGTTGTTTACTATGTTGTTTGCTTCTTTCCGGTGTGCTTCTTCGGGTTGGTTTCGATAACGTCGCGTTTGTGAGGATTTGTTTGACTACGTTCGTTTATCTTCTTCATGGACTCGTTCTTCTTCCTTGCGGGATTTCAGGCAAGATGGCCATACCCTTGAAATCACTTCTATCTTTGCTTGCTAGTTGCTCGCTCTTTTGCTATGCCTATGCTGCGATGCCTACCACTTCCTTATCATGCCTCCCATATTGTTAAGCCAAGCCTCTAACCCACCTTGTCCTAGCAAACCGTTGTTTGGCTATGTTACCGCTTTGCTCAGCCCCTTTTATAGCGTTGTTAGTTGCAGGTGAAGATTGGAGTTTGTCCCATGTTGGAACATGGATATTTTGTTGGGATATCACAATATCTCTTATTTAATTAATGCATCTATATACTTGGTAAAGGGTGGAAGGCTTGGCCTTATGCCTGGTGTTTATTTCCACTCTTGCCGCCCTAGTTTCCGTCATATCGGTGTTATGTTTCCGGATTTTGCGTTCCTTACACGGTTGGGTTATAATGGGAACCCCTTGACAGTTCGCCTTGAATAAAACTCTTCCAGCAATGCCCAACATTGGTTTTACCATTCGCCACCCAGCTTCTTTTTCCTTGGGTTTCTTGGGTTCCGCAGACTCAAGGGTCATCTTTATTTAACCCCCCCGGGCCAGTGCCCCTCTGAGTGTTGGTCCACCTTGTCAGCCGCCGGTGGCCACCAGGGGCAACTCTGGGCTGGTCTACCGGAAGTTTGGAAAATCTGAGTGTGCCCTGAGAACGAGATATGTGCAGCTCCTATCGGGATTTGTCGGCACATTCGGGCGGTGTTGCTGGATTTGTTTTACCATTGTCGAGGATGTCTTGTAACCGGGACGTCGAGTCTGATCGGAATGTCTTGGGAGAAGGAGTATCCTTCGTTGACCGTGAGAGCTTGTGATGGGCTAAGTTGGGACACCCTGCAGGGATTTGAACTTTCGAAAGCCGTGCCCGCGGTTATGAGCAGATGAGAATTTGTTAATGTCCGGTTGTAGAAAACTTGAATTTGACCTTAATTAAAATGCACCACCCGTGTGTGTAACCGTGATGGTCTCTTCTCGGCGGAGTCCGGGAAGTGAACACGGTGTTGGAGTAATGCTTGACGTATGTTGTTCTAGGATCACTTCTTGATCATAGTTGTTCGACCGTGCTTTTGCCTTCTCTTCTCGCTCTCATTTGCGTATGTTTAGCCATCATATATGCTAGTCGCTTGCTGCAGCTCCACATCATACCTTTACCCTTCCTATAAGCTTAAATAGTCTTGATTGCGAGGGTGTGAGATTGCTGAGTCCCCATGACTCATAGATACTTCCAAAACCAGCTTGTAGGTGCCGATGATATCGTGCAGGTGACTCAACCGAGCTCAAGGAGGAGCTCGATGAAGACCTTGTTCGTTCTGTTGTTCCGTTTCCAGTTGATCAGTAGTGGAGCCCAATTGGGACGATCGGGGATCTGTGTAGCTTTTGGGGTAGTCTTCTTTTATTTTGGTTCCGTAGTCGGACCTTGAGTGTATTTGGATGAATGTAATGTTATATTCATGTAATTGTGTGAAGTGGCAATTGTAAGGCAACTATGCATCTCTTTTCTCTTATGTATTACATGGGTTGTTGTGAAGATTACCTCACTTGCGACATTGCTTTCAATGCGGTTATGCCTCTAAGTCGTGCTTCGACACGTGGGAGATATAGCCGCATCGAGGGCGTTACAATTGGTACCTACATTCACCCTTCCACTTCTGTTGGTTCGACTATTTTTCTCCTTAGCTTTTGTCCTTTTGTTAATTTGTAGATGGCTTTGAACTCTGTGTCTGATGAGTCGGCAGCGAGCCGGCACTGGTCTGCAATTAGAGTTTATTATGCAATGATGAATAAAAGCCAGGAACATTGTTGGAATGCGGTTGGCCTTTATGTTAGAAAACCTGTACACATGTTGAGCAGAATCACACACGATGGGCAAAAAATACTCTCTGCCATGTTACTGTGATATTTTTTTCGATTTTCTTGCCGCTCACACTTCTATTGTAGTGCAACTTCTGTTGCTTAAAAGATTTTCCTCTTCAGCCTTTGATCTTCTTCTTAATTTGGAGATGGCTTTCGACTCTCTGTCTGATGTGTCGCCAGCGAGCCGGCACTGGTCTATTCGTGTGCGTGTTGCACGTATGTGGGACTACTGTGGAACACGTGATGGACATCCTCCAATACATGTTGATCTTGTATTGGTGGATGAGAAGGTAACTACACGTCGCTGTTTAATAACAAGCACACATTATTTTCTTTTGATAAACATGAATTCAAAATGTAAAATTGCTCTTACTATACAATATTAGTACAGAATGTCGGCGCAGCAGCTGAATAGGCGGTCATAAGGAAACTGCCTAGCCGGAGAGTTTGGCCGACAGCCAAAGCTCCCTTAGTAACGGTGCCGTCTTTAAAGACGGGATGAGGCATCCTTCCTGATGGCGAAGGCACAGATGAACTCTCAATGAAAGCACCAATGTCGGTGTCAAAACCGGCGGATCTCGGGTAGGGGGTCCCGAACTGTGCGTCTAGGTCGGATGGTAACAGGAGGCAAGGGACATGATGTTTTACCTAGGTTCGGGCCCTCTTGATGGAGGTAAAACCCTACGTCCTGCTTGATTAATATTGATGATATGGGTTGTACAAGAGTAGATCTACCACGAGATCAGAGAGGCTAAACCCTAGAAGCTAGCCTATGGTATGATTGTTGTTCGTCCTACGGACTAAAACTCTCCAGTTTATATAGACACCGGAGAGGGCTAGGGTTACACAGAGTCGGTTACAATGGTAGGAGATCTACATATCCCTATCGCCAAGCTTGCCTTCCACGCCAAGGAAAGTCCCTTCCGGACACGGGACGAAGTCTTCAATCTTGTATCTTCATAGTCCAGGAGTCCGGCCGAAGGTATAGTCCGGCCATCCGGACACCCCCTAATCCAGGACTCCCTCAGCCACAGATACTAAGATGGTTGACTTTGTTCCTAGCGATTCATCCAAACAGTTCAGCATCAGCGCGAACCTGGATCCCAAATAGGAAAGCACGCTCATCGAGTTCATCCATGAGAATCGGGACATCTTTGCATGGAAACCTTCTAACATGCCAGGTGTACCGAGGGAACTCGCTGAGCACACACTCAATATTGATCCTAAGTTTAAACCGGTCCGGCAGTTTCTCCGCCGCTTCAATGAAGAAAGGCATAAGGCTATAGGTGAAGAGGTAGCCCGTCTGTTGGCCGCAGGGTTTATTGTAGAGGTCTTTCATCCAGAGTGGTTGGCTAATCCGGTGCTGGTTCTTAAGAAAAACGGCACTTGGCGTATGTGTGTGGATTACACAGATTTAAACAAAGCTTGCCCTACAGACCCCTTTGCCCTCCCTCGCATTGATCAGATAATTGATGCGACTGCAGGTTGTGACCGTTTGTGTTTTCTGGATGCTTATTCTGGTTATCATCAGATCAAGATGGTAGTTAAGGACCAGGAGAAGACAGCTTTCATAACTCCCTTTGGAGCCTTCTGCTATGTTTCCATGCCTTTTGGACTCAAGAGTGCCCAGGCAACTTACCAGCGATGTGTTCAGAATTGCCTTCATAAGCAAATTGGGCGCAATGTTCATGCATACGTGGATGATATTGTGGTAAAGTCCAGAAAGGAGGAGACATTGATAGATGATTTGAGAGAAACCTTTGACAATCTCCGGGTTTACAAGATGATGCTCAATCCGGAGAAGTGTGTCTTTGGTGTCACGACAGGCAAGCTCTTGGGTTTTCTGGTGTCAAACAGAGGCATTGAGGCTAATCCGAAAAAGATTGCGGCAATTACATCCTTGGCTAAACCGGCATGTATTAATGATGTTCAACGTCTGGCCGGCCAGATTACAGCCTTGAGCCGGTTTTTCAGTCGCCTTGGAGAGAAGGCCATCCCTTTATATCAGATGCTCAAGAAAATAGATAACTTTGTCTGGAGCGAGGCAGCTGATAAAGCATTCGAGGATCTGAAGAGGCAGCTAGCTGAACCGCCCGTGCTTGCAGCGCCGATCGATAAGGAGTCGTTATTACTATATGTGGCTGCTAATGCTCGGGCTGTTAGCGTAGCTATTGTGGTAGAGCGCAAGGAGCTTGGCAAGGAATATCCGGTTCAACGGCCGGTTTATTATATCAGTGAGGTGCTCATTGAGTCAAAGCAGAGGTATCCACATTGGCAGAAGCTGGTGTACGGAGTGTTTATGGCAAGCCGGAAGCTTAAACATTATTTTCAGGGCCATCCCATCATAGTGGTCAGTTCAGCTCCTCTGGGCGATATCATTCAAAACAGAGAAGCAACTGGCCGGATTGCCAAGTGGGCTATTGAGTTTGGACCTCATGGGCTCAAATATATACCCCGCACAACAATCAAATCCCAGGCACTCGTGGACTTCATCAATGATTGGACGGAGTTACAGGCACCTGAAGAGAAACCAGACAATACATATTGTATATTCATTTTGATGGATCCAGACAGTTGGAGGGCTCGGGGGCTGGAGTCATACTAACTTCCCCACGAGGTGACAAGTTTTGTTATGTCCTCCGTTTATTGTTCCCTTGTACTAACAATGCAGCTGAATATGAGGCTTTGCTCCACGCTCTTCGGATGGCTAAGGAGATGAATTTGAGCCGGGTTAAGTGCTTTGGCGATTCAGATCTAGTGGCTCAGCAGGTGTCTGGCACTTGGGATTCTAAGGACCCACTCATGGCTGCATATCGGTGAGAGGTGGACACAGTGGCTGGTCACTTTAAGGGTTATCAGGTGGACCATATAGACCGGCGGAAGAACGAAGCGGCAAACGCTTTAAGTCGTCTTGGTTCCCAGCGTAAACCGGTCCCGCCCAGTGTCTTTCTTGATGTGTTGCATAATCCGTTAGTCAAGATGCCAACCGAAGAAGATTTGGCTATTCCTGATCCGGAGGCTCAGTTGGTGGCAGCTCTGCATGCATACCGGATTGGACAATCCCATATCTGGCTTACATGAACCGGGGCGAGTTACCAGACGATGAAACGTTGGCCCGACAGATAATCCGACGTTCCAAGTCCATGACCATACTCAACGGGGAGTTACATCGCTACATCGTTTCAGGAGCAATTCAGCGTTGTGTTTCTCCTCAAGAAGGTTGTGATATTTTGCGAGAAATCCATGAAGGGGACTGCGGTCACCACGCCGGTTCAAAGTCTTTGGTTGCTAAAGCTTTTTGCCACGGTTTTTACTGGTTGACGGCGCATGCTGATGCGGAAGATTTAGTCAAGAGGTGTGACGGGTGTCAAAAATTTGCCCGCCATGCGCACGTTCCGGCTCAAGAGTTGCGGATGATTCGAATTACGTGGCCGTTTGCAACTTGGGGGCTTGATATGGTCGGACCCTTCAAGCGATCTAAGGACAAAAAGACCCACCTGTTAGTAGCAGTTGATAAATTCACCAAATGGGTGGAGGCAGAGCCAGTCAGCAAGTGTGATGCAGCCACGGTGGTTAATTCATCAAAAAAGAGATATTCCGGTTTGGTTTTCCACACAACATTATAACAGATAATGGTACTAACCTGTCAAAGGGGGAGATGGAAGAATTTTGTCAACATGAGCACATCCGGCTCGATCTAGCGTCGGTGGCTCACCCCCAGTCTAATGGTCAAGCAGAAAGGGCAAATCAAGAAATTTTACGAGGTATCAAACCCAGGCTTATGGTTCCCTTGAAGCGAACACCGGGATGTTGGGTTGAGGAGCTACCTTCTGTGTTATGGAGCATCAACACCACACCCAATAGGTCTACGGGTTACACACCTTTCTTCATGGTTTATGGAGCGGAGGGCGTTCTTCCTAGTGACATCCGTCACGACTCGCCCCGTGTGACAGCTTATGTTGAAGCTGATAATGAGAAGGCACGTCAGGATTCTCTGGACCTGTTGGATGAAGAGCGTGATCTTGCAGCAGCACGATCGGCGATTTATCAACAAGATCTCCGACGTTATCACAGCCGCCGGGTTAAAACCAGAACTTTTTAAGAAGGCGATTTGGTGCTCCGGCTCATCCAGAATCAGACTGATATGCACAAGTTGTCCCCACCTTGGGAAGGACCCTTTGTGGTCAGCAAAAATCTGCACAGCGGATCTTACTACCTCATTGATGTTCGAGAGCATAAAGACTCACGTCAATCGGAGGAGGATACCAAGCGGCCATGGAACATAGCTCTCCTTCGGCCTTACTATACTTGAAGCCATAGGCTCTTCATCTATACATATTTATGACAGTGTATATATCATATAATAAACCGGAGCCTCCATTATAAGCGGGGTATCTGATCTTTTTACATCTTGTGTGTGTTATACGAGTTAACTGACAAAGCGGAGTTTTATTAATCCGGTCTTAGCAGTTGCACGGATATAAAGAATATCACTAGGGGGCTTGGTCATATTTGAACTACAGCTACACCTCTTGATCGGTTTTGAAACCACGAAGGGATATCACTAGGGGGCTTGGTTGTTATTACACCATAGCTACACCTCTTGATAGGCATTGAGGCCACAAAAGAAAAAATATGTGGAGCCAAAGAGAGTGTTGCACAAAGCACAGACTCAAACATGGGCATACACTGAGCGCAGCTCACAAAGTTACTTGGGGGCTCTTTTTGCAAAGCAACAAAGAGTTCGAAAGGACCCTTGTAATTGGCTATCAAGCCATGGCTTGGAAGCCTGGTGTATTCACCTAAAAACTCGGGTTAACCTGCCTTCATCAAGTAAGCCACTCCTGTCCAGGTAATCCTGGTATGACCCATCGAACGTTTGACATGTCAATCTTTTATAGACCCTGAACTTGTCAAAGTTAAAATGATGATTGGTGAGGCCCATCTTAAAAGGCTTTTTTAATGGTTTAACTCAAAGGCCTGGCAGCCCATGAAAAGCCTCGATTTGGAGCCTGGCAGCTCGTAAAAAGCCTTGCATATTTTCCTTTTTGAGTTTTATTTGTTGAAGTTCATTAGTATTTTTTGATAAACCCGCGTCCTTGATCCGGCTTTCTTTTCAACTACAAGTTGTTGGCACATGATCAATTACAAACTAGTGTTTATTGACCCGGTCTGGTTTAACTAAATCACCAGGGTTATAAGGAAAACCCGGTAGTTATCCCGGTCCGGTTTAATATATAGACCGACATTGCAAGGATGGGGTTATCAACGTTCCGGATTGGTATTAACACCTTTGTCGTATACACCGTTGGTCAGCCAATGAGGTATGTTATGTATATTGCTTTTTGTACAAACACTTCGATTATTTCATCTATGTCTTATACACTTCCTAGACATTATGACCCGTCTAGCGGTAAACCGCTAGCTACTTTTGAGTTGTTGTACCCAGGAACACAGTTCATCATGGGTTATGTATAAATATATCTCAAAAGGTGGCAAAAGTCGTCATGAGGCATTACAAAACATGCTCGATGGCATGGCAAATAACGGAGTGTTGGCTATCTTATTACAAGAAGCTTTCAAAGCGGCTCCAATGGCATAATTATTTTTCACGAAGTCGGCACACAGTAGCCAGTAAACCAGCGACCGGGTTAAGACGCTTCGTCTGGACGGTTTGATGGTTGAGGGTCAGTTGGTGTGGGCACTTCTTCATCCCTCCCCAGACGCTGGAAATCAACCGTTGACCAATCGATTCCAGTTAAAGCTTGAAATACTGCTTCCTCATGGATAAGATTGGAGGGGTTGATATCAGGGGCATAAGTGTGCTTACGAATCGGAGGCACAAGTTCTTCAACTTCATGGATGTCGGCCGGTTGTCTTTTCTCTTTAGCATCATAAACCGGTTGAAAATGGGACAAGTCTGTATCATCGGCCAGTTTGCTGGCTACTGGCCGCATCTGTTTGGTCAGCCGCCGGAGGTCATCGTTATCAAAGTTTGAACCGTCTTCCTTCACACCTGGATATCCTTTAATGATATCATCCGCTTCAAGGTCTGGAATCCAGGCTTTGGCTCGAATAAGTGCGGTTAAAGCTCCGGACCTGGCAGCTGCCCTCTTCAATTCAGCAATACGGGCTGGTAACATGGCCAACTTCTCAAGTGTTTCTTTAATCAAAGTTGGGGCCGGTTTGTTGTAAGCTATCATGCAAATAGCCTGCTGAGACCCAGAGTACAGCTGTTCAACCAATGTATATGCCGCTTTGAGCTTCATGCGCATATCTGTACCAAGATGAGCAATCCGGGTGCCTGTCACGGTTTAGCATCAGCATTTTGGTCAAAGATAAGGTTCCACAAGTTATACCAAATACATAAAGGACACACTTACCAAAGATTGCAGAAGTCATGGCGTTAATTTGCCGTTTCAAACCCGCCAGTTCCTCCGCAACTGGTTTCAAGGCAGCCTTGGCGTCTTCGGCACTCTTTATTAAACCGGATTTCTCGATCTCCCATTCAGCACGGTCTTTGTTGAAAGATTATTTGAGTTTTTCCATGGCGGCTAGGGCTTTTGTCAGCTCCTCTTTGGTTTTGGTGGCTTCTTCTTGTTGGGACTTCACATTGTTTTGCAAATCAATGTGTCGGGCCTCTTTATTCCTCAGATCAGACTGCAAACATTGAAGATATATCAAATGACAGGATACATACATATTTTAAGTACAAATCGCATAACAGGCTATGCACTTCGTACTTGGAGGCTAATGCCTATTTGCTCTAAATTGCTACAGTTTATACAAGTCTCCAGAACAATGTAAACATTATCCTTGACACTTGGGGGCTAATGTATGTTGATTCAAAAACGGATGCATGGATTAAAACCCGGATTAACTTGCTAGAGTTAAACCGGCCTTTGGGGGATACGCGGTAGAAAGATCAATTTGCTAAAGGGTAAATCTGGTTCTTATCAGTGGCTTAAAGTGCTACGAAGACCCGGGTTATGATTCACATTATAACCCGGCCCTTGGGGGCTATTTGGGCTAGCATTTTCAGACTATGAATCAAGATACAAAGGAGGAAGAAGATACCTCATATCGCTCCGTCATCAAATTTACCAAACCGGCTTCATAATCCCGGTTTGCGTGCAAGCGATTCAGGAAGCCAGAGTGAAGCTCCTCTGCGTTGAGATGAGCATAACTTGCCAAATCACTACTCCATTTGCCTTTTTCTCTAGCAGCCTGCTCTTCTTTGGCACTATGTTGAGCCAAAACTACAGGATGGCCAGGAGAGCTATGGCCTATTCCAGTAATAATAACGTCATCACCTTGGCTTTCAGGGTTTTTGGTTTGTGATATTGGAATTTCAGCATCTTTCACCGGACCAGCCCGGTTTGGTTCTGCTGGTTCAGCATCGGGCACGGCAGGCTCAGCGTCTGTTGGTTCATCAGTATTTTGGCCTTCAAGGGGCAGGTCATCAGAAGTAGCTTCAGGATGAGGGCCTTCCAGTTCACAAGTTTGTTCCGGTTCACCTCTTGGTTCTTCTTCTTCGGCGACCGGGTCTTCGGGCAGATTGGCGACCCGAGCTTTCTTGCTGGGTATGGCTTTGGCCCTGCAAACAAAATAAAAGAGGATTAACATCTTATTCAAAGGATTTATGACGCATTGAAAGGAAAGGTTTTTTACAACTTACCCAGCCACAGTTTTTAAAGGGGGGAGTTGAGTTGCTGTCGATTCACCAGAAGATGAAGGAGGTGTCACCTGATAATTTGAATCAGACGGATTAAGGGAGGCTGTGTGAAATAACCTGCCTTGGGGTAAGAATGGACAGAAGTAGGAGAGACCTCAGACTGGCGCTTCCGAACTGGGGTATCAGGTAAACCGGTTGAAGTGACCTGTTGGCCACTGTGCCGGGTTGTCCGGCGAGCTTCATGTTGCTGAGTCTTCAAAATAAATGTGGGATCCAAGTGAGCAAGAGGATGAGAAAAGCTTACTTTGTGGACTGCTTGGTGAGTTTTTTGTGTTGGCATAGAGTCTGAACCGGAGGAAAGGGTAATTACCTCTACATCATCAGCTTGACTAGCTTCTGCGTCCTCCTGAGGAAGATCATTGTTAATGAGATGCATGAAAAGAGAGCCAAGTGAGTCAAGTTCTACCTCAACTTCTGGATCATCAGTGTCATCATCAAGCTCCATGTTGATCCGGTCAGCCGTTTTCCGTTTTGACGTCCGTTTTACGGCTTTGGTTTTGGGGCGGGATGGCTTGACCACTTTATCCCCAGTCGGCTTTGCCGCTTTCTCTACGGTTTTCCGTTTCCAGAAGGGGTCATCACCCTACATACATAGACGAAGGATTACAGGTTGCATAAGCTAAAAATATTAGAGATGAAAAGGAAGTATAATGCTTACAGCAGGCGGTTTGTTCTTGGCATAGAAGGGACTCAGACCGGTTTGACTATAGGCCAGTTCCGATTCATTCAGAATCTTCTTTACACCTTCAGTGACTTCTTCCTCAGATAATTGAAGGTTGCAATGGCGTTGAGGGTCGTCGAGCTCACTGGTATACTCACACATTAAACCGGAACACCGGCTTAGTGGCAAGATACTACAGGATATCCAACAACGCACAAAGTCCACGCCTGTTAAACTGTTCGCCATAAAGGCCTGGAGTTTGGCGAGTTGAGGGGCATATTTTGCCCTTTCTGAAGAGCTCAGGCGTTGTGGCATTGGATGGGTGTTGGATAGTCTGTGATCACGAAAGCCGGGGAGGGGATTTTCATCTTCAGGGGATGTATCTCTTCAATAAAACCAAGTTTGGTTCCATTCCTTTGGATGGCTGTGCAATTTGGCATGAGGAAATTCAACCTCTTTCAGCTTTTGAATTGAGACACCCCCAAGTTCAGTGTTAGGGCCATTTACAAATTTTGTGCGCCGGTTTAAATGAAAGAAGTCCCGGAACAGCTCGGCGGTTGGTTCTTCTTGTAAATATACTTCACAGAAGACCTGGAAGTTGCATAAATTGGAGACCGAGTTGGGACCAATATCTTGAGGATGAAGTTGGAAGCTGGCAAGCGCATCTCGGAAAAACTTTGACCCTGGCGGTTTGAAGCCACGGCCTATGTGGTCAACAAAGACAACCACCTCACCCTGCCTTGGGGTTGGAGGATTTTCTATTCCTGGAACTCGCCATTTGATTTCAGTTTTCTTAGCCAAAGTGCCAATGCTGACCATATCATTCAATTGTTCCTCTGTGACCCAGGAACGAGCCCAGTTGCAAGCGGTGAATTGCTTGGCCATCATGGAACAAACGAGCTGGAAACAAAAGGCCGGTTTATAAATCATACAGGATAACATACAAAATGCAAGGGAGTAAAATATGCCCTGATACGGGACATGGCATAAACCGGAGATCAATGCAATAATGCATAAAATGTAGTACCACGACAGGGGTACTCAGACACTGTTAAACCGGAATATAATTATGGAGGTAAAAGGCTCTTCCGGTTTATCAGAGGGCTAATGGTATAAATTGCTTATACAAAATTAAATTGCCTATGATGGTGTGAGGAGAAACAGATTTCACAGAGGTATGTGAAATTTTCGGATCTAAGATAAGACAGAAAAGCAAAAATAATTGGATCTAGAAAGGGTGAAGAACCGAAGCAACTTATGAAGGACTAGATCAGTCCTTTGCGCATAAGGGTTTGTGGTGATAGCAGAAGATTAGCTATGGCAAGGAGTACGTCAGGTATGAAGTGTTCACCTAAGGGCCAAGGAAGAACAGCGCCGAAAGCTCTGATGAACCTCAAGAACAACGAAGAGCAAGGAAACCCTAATGGATCTAGGAAAGAAGGGGGAAAGGACTTACTGCGACCGCGGAAGCAGCGGAAGGGCGCTGTGAAACTCTGGTGCGAAGAGGTTGATGCAGCGGCCGACGGCGAAGCAGAGGCGAGGTCCGAAGATGACGGTGGCGCTCGAGTGCGGGGTCGTCGAGAGGAAGAAGAAGAGATGAATGGGTAGCGGAAAGAAAAGAAAGGCAAAGTGATAAAACGGCAAGTGCGAGAATCAAGGAGCCCAAAAATGGACAAATTAATAAAAGTGTTGCCTCGGTGACTGAATACACATTAAATGAAGGTAATCGTCGACATCAACGGATAGATGACGTCAGGGCGGTTTATCATAAACTGGAAGTATGACGTCACGGCGGTTTACAAGATCAAGGTGAAGATATGAGGGAAGAATTTTTCTAAGTGTAGAAGATTGACATGAATAAGTTCAAACCAATCTGGGGCCTAATGTTGGGGATATTACTACTGGAGGTAAACCGGCCTTATGTAACCGGGTTAACTCCTTGAAGATTAGAAGCCCATGAAGATGCAATGATGATGGCGCTTCACGAAGGCCCAAGGCCCAAAGGCGGGTTAAAGCCTATAAATGTAAACCGACCTAGTCATGTAACTTGTATTATAAGATAGGAAGGATAGAGACCGAACCGGATACGTATATAATCCGGCTTTGGGACTCTATAGCCCGGCAGGCGTCAACCTATGTATATAAAGGGACGACCCTGCCGCGCTTTAGGGACAGATAACAACTCGAGAGCCAGACAAAGCAGATTCGCTCCCTGGCCTTCGAAACCCTAGCAATTCCAATCACAACTAGACATAGGCTTTTACCTTCCTTGAAGGGGCCGAACTAGTATAAAATCCCTGTGTCCCTTTGTCCGGTTTAACCCCTTTGAGCTAACCCGTAGAGATGGCTCCATGACTACGTCCTTTCACAAGGACATCTGCCGTGACAAACCCACGACACAGACCATCACCACAACTCATACACAGTTTGGCAACCTTTTCTGCGCATTCCCATTTCACATTGTATACCCAATCATTTGGACCCTCTATCACATGCATTCCGAACTGTGTCCTACATTCCATGTTAGTTTCTTTCAATGAATCCAGCATGATGTTCCACTCCTGAAAAACATGGTCTGCCAATGATGTGGCAAGTTGCACCATATCTTCTGCTTGGTAGACATAAAGCTCGCCATGGGACTTGCGATTGTAGTTAATGTCTACTACATAGATATTCTTTTCCGCCTCCAGATATAGTATCGCGGCCAAAGCGGCACTCTCAACGGCATCAGCCTCAGTTTTCATCTTTGCTCCTGTGATGGTGATGCTGTTCTCCATACCAGAAACATGCCCAGGAAAGAGTTCTACCTTGCAAACATACATCTCTTGACCCTGAAAACATGCAGTAAAAACAGGAGCTGCCCAACCAAGAGACGTCATCATCTCACGCAGCACAAGCCTCATGCTTAATTTGATATGAACACGCTTCTTGTGCGCCCGCAATGAAAAATGAGTCTTTTAAAAACACAAACATTTGCTTCCAGAAAAGTATAAAAAAAGCTTGGAAATTTATATAACTCCGGCAAGCGGATCATGATACATGATCTACGCCCAAAGAGCACTATCCACTCATATGCATACACTAATATAATACACTCCTCTATGGGTCCCGTTTATGCTGACTGTACCACACCAATGACACATAGAACAACATAATTCTTGCACGGTTCATAAAGCATATACATAAAATAACTATCACATGCCATTGCAATTTCAATGCTTATAATTGGACATTCACGCACTATAAAGCTACAGCAATATATTTACCTGTTCGACAACATCCACCCGATAGTGTGATTCCATAGCACGTCGTGCTACGTACATCTTATCCTTCAACTCTTGCAATCGGCTCCAGAACTCCTTCATTCCCGCAGTCTTACCTTTCCTCAGCACAACCAACCGATTAGCAACGTCACACATTATAATACGATACTTTTTTTCTGACCGATGAATTCTATCTTCAGCAATACGATCATAGAGTTCACAATACTGGTACGTAAGCTCCTCAATCATATCAACCTAGTCTAGCAGCAACACATTAATGCCGCGATGCATCTCGCCAGCCTTCACTAGCAACTGCTCTACCTTTGCCTTCAGATGATCAGATTTAACTCGACTCACATCCATCAGCCTGGTCCCAAGACCACCCCATTCAAATTGCTGCAACGCCGATGCAGCAGCCTCGGCCTCTGCTTCCCATAGCGAAAAGCAGCGATTTCCATTACAGATAAGTTCCATCTCTTCGGTTGGAGGTATTCCCGGTGGTACTGTAAACCGAACACGAGACTGGAACATTGAATTGCCGGTTTCCACTTTCATGTACACATGGTCTTCTCCCCCCAGCGCATGGAGCACATCCTGCAAAAGCCCTTTCCATCCGATTTGAACCTCTTGAATTCATGTCTATAATGCAGATATAGCCAAAAGAACCGAGCCTTCATCGATCACAATTTAAGGAAGATCAAGATAACTGATAATGACCATTTCAAGTAGCTCAATGTGTACCTCATCAGCAACCGCCTTGTCAAGCCATTCTGGAGCCAAGTACGCCCTGCTTGCACTCATACCGACTGCACTGCACCTTCGAGGTGCACGTGAGGCTGTTCCGCTGGACGCAGCCATGGATGCAGAAACACCGCACTAACAGCAAAACAAGTTCATTAGTAACCACCGCGGCACATATTACATACACTTAAACACATTTCTGAAAGTATAAAATGAAACCCTACATATTTTGACAGCCAAACAAGGTAATGACTAAGAGTAGCACAAGATATTAGATACACTTCGACACATAGCAGCAAGGTTTTTGAGTCGCCGAGTCAAGCCAAGTCGCCGAGGCTGTGCCTAGCGACTTGCTGGCTTGAGTCAGCAACTTGGCTTGATTAGTCGCCCCAAGTCAGCATGGCACAATAGTACATAGAGCAGCAGAGCACATAGATATACAGCAGCAGAAGAGCACATATACAACAGAGAATATATACTACATCTAAGCAGAGCACATATAGAGCCCACACTGCGCTCTCTTTCATATACTACATCTAAGCAGAGCACATATAGACCCCACCCTGCGCTCTCTTTCCTTTGGTCCTCCTCCTTTCCCAGTCCCCACATGATCACATATACAGCAGCAGCCAGCTACGCGAGCCAGCGAGCCAGCGAGTCGTGCGACTAATCGCCCCAAGTCGCCGGCGAGCTACGCGAGTCGCGCAACTTGCTCCCTGAGTCAAGTCGCCTGCGCAAGGCAGCCACGGCGCGACGACTTCGCGATTAGTTGGTGACTAATCAAAGATTAGTCGGCTACTAAAAACAGAGCATAGCAGAACATACAAGATGAAAACATAGATGACTCGACACACATCACACAATATATTTATACTTTCTGAATCAACCAATTTCAGAAAAATATGCATACAAATGTGTGTTCCACTTATCCATCAAATTCCCAAGACGGAGTTAAGCAGTATAAACTAGATAGCAGAAGACTTATAAAGCACTGTCTGCACTGACTAGCACACTAAGGTTAGTACTGTTGATCATCTATATATAAAAGGGCATCTGCTGTCAATTCACAATGTACTATCATGCATCGGTGTCGTACTGAAGATGGTTGGAGGGCTTATGTTGGAAACCATTGAGAGTATCTTGCTGAGGAAGACTGGGCTTCGTGCTAAAACAGGAATTGGTGGACCATCCTCCTTTCTGAGTATGTGGCACATCCTTGCTTTCTTCCAAGCATATCATGTTTCAAAATCATCCTCCACGAAAAGTCAAACCTTGTATCTGAACCATACATTTGACTGAAATTGCACTGTTGGTCTTGCACATAGCTTATCTTCTTGCTGATCTGATCATTACTGCCATGAAGGGTGCACACTGAGGCAAACTTGATTATCCGTATTGTTGTGAGGAGTGCATGCTATTGCAAACATGATATTGACTATCCATCCAGGATTCCATTTCCATTCAAACGAGATATTCCAATTTCACTGCAGTCTGCTGATAATTCCATTCTGTTTGGCTGAGCTTCCAAACATTTGAACTCCTTGTTGATTCTTCGGGTCCAGTGTCGGTTGACGAGCAACTTTAATAAGGGGGAAAATTTGTAACACCGAAGGCCCAAAGAAAAGAAGCAAAAGAAATGACGAAAACAACAAAACAAACACACAAGCATACAAATAATATAAATAATCAAGCAACATCACATATTACTGCTACTCACAAAAATAATATGCATGCATACCTAAGCACACAAATCTCGCGGAAACTCCGGTATTGCGGTCTATTATGCTATGACGGTGTGCACGAAAGTGAATTCACGTGTGGAAGGATTTGGCGTAACCAAGGCTACACCAAACGCTGGCTGAACACCGGCTGGATCTGGATAGATATGGAGGCGAGGACGGACTTGGCGATAATGCAGCGAGACAAGGAGGTCACGACCACATCATCATCAAGCGTACGAAGGGGAACCATACACGTCCAACGAATGGAATGACAGGACAATATAGTGGAGGAAAAGCAAGGCTTGCTGGCATTGCCCTTTTCTAATGACAAATATCAGTAAGGGTTGCCAAAGGAACGAGATGGATGGCACGATTCGGGATAGAGACAAGTCTATCACCGAAATAATACGGGTGGGTAGTGGAAAGATATCGACGCGATACCTGAGCATAACTCGTGCAAATGGTGTCTGGAACATTTGGCACCAGGGCATTGATACGTCTCCAACGTATCTATAATTTTTGATTGCTCCATGCTATATTATCTACTGTTTTGGACTATATTGGGCTTTATTTTCCACTTTTATATTATTTTTGGGACTAACCTATTAATCGGAGGCCCAGCCCAAAATTGCTGTTTTTTGCCTATTTCAGTGTTTCGAAGAAACGGAATATCAAATGGAGTCCAAACGGAATAAAATCTTCGGGAACGTGATTTTCTCACCGAACGTGATCCAGGAGACTTGGACCCTACTCCAAGGAACAAAAGAGGCGGTCACGAGGGTGGGCGCCCCCTGCCTCGTGGGCCCCTCATTGCTCCTCCGGCGTACTTCTTCCTCCTATATATACACACATACCCCCAAACGATCAGAACAGGAGCCAAAAACCTAATTTCACCGCCGCAACTTTCTGTATCCACGAGATCCCATCTTGGGGCCTGTTCCGGAGCTCAGCCGGAAGAGGGCCATCATCACGGAGGGCTTCTACATCATCATAGCCTCTCCGATGAAGTGTGAGTAGTTTACCTCAGACCTTCGGGTCCATAGTTAGTAGCTAGATGGCTTCTTCTCTCTCTTTGAATCTCAATACAAAGTTCTCCCCCTCTCTTGTGGAGATCTATTCGATGTAATCTTCTTTTTGCGGTGTGTTTGTTGAGACCGATGAATTGTGGGTTTATGATCAAGTCTCTTTGAATTATCCGTTTGGTTTGGCCAACTAGATTGGTAGTTCTTGCCATGGGAGAAGTGCTTAGTTTTGGGTTCGATCTTGCGGTGTCCTTACCTAGTGACAGAAGGGGCAGCAAGGCATGCATTGTATCGTTGCCATCGAGGATAACAAGATGGGGTTTATTTCATATTGCATGAATTTATCTCTCTACATCATGTCATCTTGCTTAAGGCGTTACTCTGTTTTTAAATTAATACTCTAGATGCATGCTGGATAGCGGTCGATGAGTGGAGTAATAGTAGTAGATGCAGAATCGTTTCAGTCTACTTGTCACGGATGTGATGCCTATATACATGATCATGCCTAGATATTCTCATAACTATGCTCAATTCTGTCAATTGCTCAACAGTAATTTGTTCACCCACCGTAGAATACTTATGCTCTTGAGAGAAGCCACTAGTGAAACCTATGGCCCCCGGGTCTATTCTCATCATATCAATCTCCATCACTTTAATCTTGCTTTGCTTTTTTACTTTGCTTTTACTATTTACATTGCATCTTTATACCAAAAATACCAAAAATACTATATCTATCAGATCTCACTCTCGTAAGTGACTGTGAAGGGATTAACAACCCCTAATCGCGTTGGTTGCGAGTAGCTATCGCTTTGTGCAGGTACGAGGGACTTGAGTGTGGCCTCCTACTGGATTGATACCTTGGTTCTCAAAAACCGAGGGAAATACTTGCGCTACTCTGTTGCATCATCCCTTCCTCTTCGGGGAAAACCAACGCAAGCTCAATACGTAGCAAGAAGGATTTTTGGCGCCGTTGCCGGGGAGGTTCGCGCAAGTAAAGATTTGACTCCCGACAACGAGCCATTTCTGGTGCCGTTGCCGGGGAGTCTACGCAAAAAGTCAACATACCAAGTACCCATCACAATCCCTATCTCTCGCATTACATTATTTGCCATTTGCCTCTCATTTTCCTCTCCCCCCAATTCACCCTTGCCGTTTTATTCGCCCTCTCTCTCTATCCTCCCTCTCTATTTGCCTCTTTTTGCCCGTTTGCTTTTGTTTGCTCGTGTGTTAGATTGCTTGCTTGTCGCAATGGCTCAAGATACTATCAAATTGTGTGACTTCACCAATAACAACAATAATGATTTCCTTAGCACTCCAATTGCTCCTCTTACCAATGCTGAATCTTGTGAAATTAATACTGCTTTGTTGAATCTTGTTATGAAAGATCAATTCGCCGGCCTTCCTAGTGAAGATGCCGCTACTCATCTGAATAGCTTCGTTGATTTATGTGATATGCAAAAGAAAAAAGATGTCAATAATGATGTCGTTAAATTGAAGCTATTTCCTTTTTCGCTTAGAGATCGTGCTAAAGCTTGGTTTTCGTCTTTGCCTAAGAATAGTATTGATTCATGGAACAAGTGCAAAGATTCTTTTATCTCTAAGTATTTTCCTCCCGCTAAGATAATCTCTCTTAGAAACGATATTATGAACTTTAAACAACTTGATCGTGAACACATTGCACAAGCTTGGGAGAGAATGAAATTAATGATACGTAATTGCCCTACTCATGGTTTGAATTTGTGGATGATTATACAAAAAATTTATGCAGGATTGAATTTTGCTTCTAGAAATCTTTTAGATTCGGCCGCGGGAGGCACTTTTATGGAAATCACTTTAGGAGATGCTACTAAACTCCTAGATAATATTATGGTTAATTATTCTCAATGGCATACTGAAAGATCTTCTAATAAAAAAGTGCATGCGATAGAAGAAATCAATGTGTTGAGTGGAAAGATGGATGGACTTATGAAATTATTTGCTACTAAGAGTGTTTCTTCTGATCTTAATGATATGCCTTTGTCTACTTTGATTGAGAATAACAATGAATCCATGGATGTGAATTTTGTTGGTAGGAATAATTTTGGTAACAACGCTTATAGAGGGAATTTTAATCCTAGGCCATATCCTAGTAATCCTTCTAATAATTATGGTAATTCCTACAACAACTCTTATGGAAATTATAATAAGATGCCCTCTGAATTTGACAATAGTGTTAAAGAGTTTATGAATTCACAAAAGAATTTTAATGCTTTGCTAGAGGAGAAATTGCTTAAAGTTGATGATTTGGCTAGAAATGTTGATAGAATTTCTCTTGAGGTTGATTCTTTAAAGCTTAGATCTATTCCTCCTAAGCATGATATCAATGAGTCTCTCAAAGCCATGAGAATTTCCATTGATGAGTGCAAAGAAAGAACCGCCAGGATGCGTGCTTCCAACGATGCCTTTATTAAAGCATGTTCCTCCAATTCCTATGAAAATCAAGATGAAGATCTAAAAGTTATTGATGTGTCCCCTATTAAATCTTTATTTTGCAATATTAATCTTGATGAAACTGAATATGATCTTCCTTTACCTAGAAGGTGTTCTAAAAATTCGGAGTATTTAGATCTTAATGATGAAATTGACGAAAGTGGGATTGAAAGAAATAAAAATCTAGATGTTGCTAAACCCACTATATTGGATTTCAAGGAATTTAATTATGAAAGTTTCTCTTTAATTGATTGTATTTCCTTGTTGAAATCCGTGCTAAATTCTCCACATGCTTATAGTCAAAATAAAGCCTTCACCGAACATATTGTTGATGCCTTGATGCAATCTTATGAAGAAAAACTTGAGTTGAAAGTTTCTATCCCTAGAAAACTCTATGATGAGTGGGAACCAACTATTAAAATTAAAATTAAAGATCATGAGTTTTATGTTTTGTGTGATTTGGGTGCTAGTGTCTCTACATTCCCAAGACTTTGTGTGATTTACTAGATTTCCGTAATTTTGATGATTGCTCTCTAAACTTGCATCTTGCGGATTCCACTATTAAGAAACCTATGGGAAGGATTAATGATGTTCTTATTGTTGCAAATAGGAATTATGTGCCCGTAGATTTCATTGTTCTTGATATAGATTGCAATCCTTCTTGCCCTATTATTCTTGGTAGACCTTTCCTTAGAACGGTTGGTGCGATTATTGATATGAAGGAAGGGAATATTAGATTTCAATTTCCATTAAAAAAGGGCATGGAACACTTTCCAAGAAAGAAAATAAAATTACCATATGAAACTATCATGAGAGCCACCTATGGATTGCCTACCAAAGATGACAATACCTAGATCTATCCTCGCTTTTATGCCTAGCTAGGGGCGTTAAACGATAGCGCTTGTTGGGAGGCAACCCAATTTTATTTTTATTCCTTGATTTTTGCTCCTGTTTAGTAATAAATAAATTATTTAGCCTCTGTTTTGGTTGTGTTTTTGTGTTTAATTAGTGTTTGTGCCAAGTAGAACCGTTGGGAAGACTTGGGGGAAAGTCTTGTTGAACTTGCTGTAAAAAACAGAAACTTTAGCACTCACGAGAACTGCTGTCATTTTTATTTGAAGAGTGCTATTTAGTTAACTCTTTTTGCAGATGATTAATAGATAAATTCCTCACTTCCAGCAATTTATTTTAGAATTTCTGGGGTTCAGATCTTGCGCTAGCTACAGATTACTACAGACTGTTCTGTTTTTGACAGATTCTGTTTTTCGTGTGTTGATTGCTTATTTTGATGAATCTATGGCTAGTAAAATAGTTTATAATCCATAGAGAAGTTGGAATACAGTAGGTTTAACAATAATATAAATAAATAATGAGTTCATTACAGTACCTTGAAGTGGTCTTTTGTTTTCTTTCGCTAACGGAGCTCACGAGTTTTCTATTTTGAGTTTTGTGTTGTGAAGTTTTCAAGTTCTGGGTGAATTCTTTTGATGGATCATGGAACAAGGAGTGGCAAGAGCCTAAGATTGGGGATGCCCATGGCACCCCCAAGATAATCCAAGGACACCAAAAGTTCAAAGCTTGGGGATGCCCCGGAAGGCATCCCCTCTTTCGTCCACTTCCATCGGTAATACACTTGGAGCTATATTTTTATTCACCAACATGATATGTGTTTTGCTTGGAGCGTCTTGTATTATTTGTGTCTTTGTATCTTAGTATGCCAAAATCATCCTTGCTGTACACACCTTTTGAGAGAGCCATACATGGACTAAAATTTGATAGAATACTCTATGTGCTTCACTGATATCTTTTGAGCTAGATAATTTTGCTCTATGTGCTTCACTTATATCTTTTGAGCGTTATAATTTTGCTCTATGTGCTTCACTTAGATCTTTTAGAGCACGGTGGTGGATTCGTTTTAAAGAAACTATTGATCTATCATGCTTCACTTAAATTATTTTGAGAGTCTCTTAATAGCATGGTAATTTGCATAATAATAATATGCTTGGTATTCAAGATTTGTGAAACTTTCTTTTGAGTGTGTTGAATACTAAGAAAAGATTGAAGCATGATAATTGTTTTGAGATATGGAGGTGATAATATTAAAGTCATGCTAGTTGAGTAGTTGTGAATTTAAAGAATACTTGTGTTAAGGTTTGTGATTCCGTAGCATGCACGTATGGTGAACCGTTATGTGATGAAGTCGGAGCATGATTTATTTATTGATTGTCTTCCTTATGAGTGGCGGTCGGGGACGAGTGATGGTCTTTTCCTACCAATCTATCCCACTAGGAGCATGCGCGTAATACTTTGCTTTGATAACTTCTAGATTTTTGCAATAAGTATATGAGTTCTTTATGACTAATGTTGAGTCCATGGATTATACGCACTCTCACCCTTCCACCTGTGCTAGCCTCTCTAATACTGCGCACCTTTCGCCGGTATCATACACCTACCAAATACCTTCCTAAAACAGCCACCATACCACCTATTATGGCATTTCCATAGCCATTCCGAGATATATTGTCATGCAACTTTCCACCATCTAGTTCATCATGACACACTCCATCATTGTCATATAGCATATCCCGGTACACCGCCGGATGCATTCATATAGAGTCATATTTTGTTCTAAGTATTGAGTTGTAAGAAAAATAAAAGTGTGATGATCATCATTATTAGAGCATTGTCCGAGTGAGGAAAGAATGATGGAGACTATGATTCCCCCATAAGTCGGGATGAGACTCCGGACGAAAAAAAGAGGCCAAAGAAGCCCAAATAAAAAGAGGCCATAAAAAAAAGAGAAAAGGCCCAATGTCACAGCCCCAGATCAGCCGTTGCTTGATTTTTCTTGCATCCATGCATCATGTCTAAATTTCTTTTAAATTTGAATTGGGGAATTGGAGAGCCTCAGAAATCATTTCTAAAAATGATCAACATTAAAAAAATTGCTTCAAATGCTTCCAAGGAAATGTTCCTTTCAGCTCTGAAAAATATTGGCAAGACTAAAATTCAAACCAATATTTTTGGAGGCTCAAAAGTATTTATCTTGGGTCTTTGAGTTAAATCCTATAGTATTTGAATTGGATTATATTCATAATAATTAGTTTACTAATCCAATAATTCTGAAAATTGGTAAGTGGCTCTGAATATATTATACATAGCCACATGATTATTTTCAGAAGCTAAAAAAATAGTTTAGTGCCCGAACTAAATCAGAACACAGAAAACAAAATAGAAAACATAACAAAAATTATGAAAAGACAGAAACCTCACCTGGGCCTTACCTGGCAGAAGAGGCCCAGCCCACCAGGGGTTGAGTGGTCTTCTTCCTCCTGCCAGGAGGACAGACAGGTGCGTGGCTTGCGCGCCGACGACGCCTTGCCACCTCCTGCTTCAGCCGCACGACCCCGACCCCTCCAGACGTGCCACGGAAACGACCAGTGCTCCCTCTCGCTCTCCCCTCTCGCTCTAGACCCCCTCCCCCTTCTCCGCTCTCTCCCCGAACGCGCCCGCCGCCGCCGACGTGCACCACCGCGGCCACCACCTCCCCCTCGCCTCTCTGACATGCCCAGGAGCTCCTCCACCGACGCCTACGCCTCTCTGTCGACTCACGCAACGCCAAACGCCGCCGAACGCCGTCTTCGCCTTCGTCTTCAGCCTCGGGCACCCGAGCCATCTCCGGTCGATTCGGCACCGCCAGGACCTCCCCGAGCTCGCTGACCCCCTCTTCGGCATCGCCGTGAGCCCCTGCTCCCAACCCCTCTCTCCCCTCTATCGATTTCCTCCTCTAGCCCCTTTGGCCACCCCGAACGAAGCTCGCCGCCGTTGCGCTTCGTCGCCATCATGGCTAGAGCCCACCTCCGCCGCGTCTGAGAGCGTCAACGTCCTCAGCACGTCTGCAGGAGCACCTAGCACCCCACCGCTCGACCTTCCGTGCACCACAACGCCGGTTCCGAGCGCAACCGAACCACGGCCGCCGCAAACCTTGTCGTCGGCGTTGATTCCGGCGACCATCGGGTCCCGCTCCACCACCCACAGACGCGGCTCAGCCCCAGCTCTCCATAGAACCCAAACACGCCCCAAACCATGGCCAGTAGCGCAATCCCGACGCGGACGCCGCCGCGATCTGAGGTCGCTGGCGGTTAAACACCGGCAGCTGACGTGGCACCATTAGTTTAGGTGCTAATCGCATTTAGTTATTGCCTGTGTCAATGACATGTGGGTCCCCGAGCATAATTAGGTTAGTCTAATTTCTGTTAAGATTAGTACTAATACGTGTGGACCCCATGTGTCAGCTTTGACTTTGGTCAAGTCAACGTTGACCGGTCCCACCTGTCATCCACCCAAACCAGCCTGAGCCACTGACGTATGGGTCCCACAGGTCAGGTTTGACCTAGCCGACCCAGTTGACCTGCTGACATCACACCTATGTAATGCTGACGTAGTAAAGCATTTTCTGGATTTAAGTTTATTCAGGAAATTCTAGAAAAATAGTATAAACTTCTAAAAATCATAGAAATTCAACCATAACTCCAAATGAGACAAATTAGATATGAAAAATGATCAAAAAATCCAAAGAATCTGTTTATGGCATTTTCATGCATGTTAGAGCAACTTATATCCTCTGTTTAGGACAATTCAACTAAATGGCATTTAAGAAAGCACATATGGAGTTTGAATTTGAACCTAGTGTCCAAACCAACTCCATTTAACTTGTTGCTAGTTGCATTAGGCCAATCAACAGCATATTGCCATGTCACATTCATGCATCATATTGTTGCATTGCATTGATTGTGTTTTCTCTCTGTTGCCGGTAATTGTCCCCTCTCAGTAGATGTTGCTTCGACGATGTGATCGTTGACACTGATGAAGACCCAATGCTATCTTCAGAAGTGTCAGGCAAGCAAAAACCCCTTGTTCATTCCGATACAATCCCACTCTCTCGCTCCTGCTCTCTTTTACTGCATTAGGACAACAACGATTCATCTGTTACTTGTTGCGGTAGTTGAACCCCTTATCCTCTGCATGACCTGTCATTGCCACAGTAAATAGATGAAACCCACTAGCATGAGTAGGAGTTGTTTGAGCCATGATGTTCCTACTCATTCATGCTTGTTTGTCATGCGTGCTATTGTTTAGAGTTGTGTCAGGTCTGATTCATCGGGGATGAATTTGAAAGTTGTGAACATGTCCTACTGTGTGTGAGCTAAGTGTGTTGAACATGATTTGGTAAATGTATCGATGAGAGGCCATGTAGGAGTACATGGTGGGTTGTTTCATTGGAACCGTCCTTAAGCACAGAGATCTGTATGTGTGATTTAAGAATTAGTTACTACCATGCATTGGGATCCTCAATTGACCCTCTCGGCTTCTTAACCACCCTAGTCCTCTGTCCAGGAGTTGCAACTAGTTTATGGTGTTTATAGGATATGTGTTGGCGGTCGTGCGTAGCACTGACCCTAGTGGTGGGCTATGATGCGGTAGATACACCGTGGCCAGGTATACCGGGCGCCCGTTTGGTGTCTCGGAACCCTGTACACATCGTTCGGGGCCGTATGTGGAAACCTCGGCCAGACTCCCTGCGGATGGAACCTGGATAGGCGATAAACCTGGACTAGAGACTTGAGTGTTAGGTAGGCCGTGGCCGACACCCTCGTTGGGCTTCTGCTTGAAGGTTGCCGAGTACATGTCGTGTAAACAACGGTAAGTGGTGAGAGCGTGTATGAAGAAGTACACCCCTGCAGGGTTAACATCATCTATTCGAATAGCGGCTTCCGCGGTAAAGGAATGCTTGGTTACCTATACAGTTCATAGATAACTTGAAGTGGATACTCTAAAACTTGCAAGATAAGTGAGAGTGCTATGGATGGCCTTCTCGTAGGGAGACGGGAGCGGATCCATAGTGGTGTATTGATATGGTGAATATGTGGACTCGTGTGCGCCACCTCAAAAGAGTTGCTTGTAGTCGTAGTTCAGGTTAGCAACTGTGTCAAAACTGGCTTGCTGCAGTTAAACTCCACTACCCCTTTGTTGATACCGATGCATATGTAGTTAGTTCTGATGTAAATCTTGCTGGGTACATTTGTACTCACGTTTTCTTAATTTATGTTTTGCAGAGAGACTTCAGTCTCGCTAGTAGTTCCGCGTGGACTTCGACGTTTAGCTTGATACCTTAGCTATGATCTTGTGCCCTCGGCAGGATCTGGTAGATAGTCAGGCTTCTTAGCCTTTTTCATTTGTAGATGTCTGTACTTAGACATGTTAAGCTTCCGCATGTGTTTTGATTTGTATGCTATGATTGTTGGGTCATGAGACCCATGTTTGTATATCTCACTCCTCGGAGCCTAATGAATAACACTTGAGTCGTAGAGTTATGTTGTGATGCCATGTTGTATTTACACATGTCGAGCATATTGTGTGTATGATTGAAATGCTTGGTATGTGTGGGATCCGACAACCTAGTTGTTTATCCTTGGCAGCCTCTCTTATGGGGAAATGTAGTCTAGTGCTTCCATGAGCCATAGTAGTCCGCTACAGCCCCGTTCACCGGAGTCCTGTTAGCCCAGCACTACTGCTCAGGACACTTGACTGGTCGGCATGTGTTTCACTTCGTTCCCGTGTCTGTCCCTTCGGGGAAATGTCACGCGGTGACATCCGGAGTCCTGCCTAGTCTGCTACAGCCCGGGTTCCCGGAGTCCTGTTAGCCCAGTGCTACAGCCCGGATTCACATGCTGCTGACCGACATGCTCGATGTGATTCATGTATGCTTGCCCCCATAGGTTGGTGCCGCTTGGGGTTCACGACTAGCCATGTCGGCCCGGGTTCTCTGTCGTATGGATGCTAGCGACACTATCATATATGTGAGCCAAAAGGCGCTAACGGTCCCGGGCCATGGTAAGGCGACATCCGTTGAATACTATGCGTGAGGCCGCAAACTGATATGAGGTGTTACCAGGTAGATCGATGTGACTTAGAATCAGGGTCCTGACAGCGTTGGTATCAAAGCCTGACTTCCTATAGGATTACCAAGCCAAGCTGGTCGAAGTTGAGTCTAGAAATGCTTTAGTTATATAAGGGAATTGATTGTGGAAGGGAACGTAAGGCTCTTTTTACTCCTTTACCTTATGCCCTTCTGATCTGAGTCAACCTCTTCCTTTCTACGGGGTTTAAGAACTAGGCCTTCTCATCTATCTATCAGGATGACGAGTTATTATGATAGAGACTTATAGGATTGATGGATTTAAGCCCGAGTTCAGTTTCTACTACTTCCGTGTGTTCATAGTTGGTCCCGGAACCTTGATATTGTGCTTCTGAGTAGTCATGCCACTATTTTGCAGGATGTTTCAAATCTTTTTGAGCATTTACAGCCGTCATGCTGTCCGAGTCATCCCAGGTTTCTAACTAGTCTGATACATTTGAAAATCCCTTCTTTCCGTTTCTGATGTCCATTTGGGCCAGATTAATCACACTAATCGGTGAGTTGAGGTACTCTGTTGCCTCGACATATATGTTGGATCTATTATTATGACCCTAGGTGTTTTAGGGAGTCACCTAGTAATCTAGCCATGTTTTGTGTTCCCGATGTGATGATTCTGGCCACCATTCTCGAAAGCATCTCGTGATGTTATTAGTTAGTAGGTATTCTTTCCTGGGTTCTTGAACCCAAGATTCACTCTACTTAATTCGTGTAGATAGTGTTGCTCGTTCCTTTAGGATATTAGTAACCTTGCGATAGTCCTCGAGGTCCGTGGTATTTCTTCCTTCCAAATACCATGAACCGTTAAGGCAGAAGTTCGTTGGACCAAAATATCACAATCAGAGTACTCCTGAGGAGTTCTCCATTCATAATTGTGATTCTGCCAGTTCTACCTTTCTGCATGGCTTATCTGGAAGAAACCTGTTGAACTTGGTTCGACATATTAACCTATGCATCCACAACTCAGAAAGATATATGCCCACTTGAGTTGTTCCTCTTCATTTGTATTTCGACCATCATCTATCAATTGATAGTCAGGAGTAATTGTGCATCCGTGTTTATCAATGCTTATTATTCTTGTGGTCCGTCAAGCCATTCTATTCCAGAATGACTAGGAGAAACAAACTCCAGTACCTCATCCATTTCTAGGATTGGGTCAAAGCAGTTGTATTCCGCAGATCAAATGCAATCAAGCTTTTGATTATGTTCTACCCTGAAGTATTACCCACTTTATGTCAAGAATATCGTGGGATTTGCACCATCTCTTATGAATTCTTGATGCAGTGATACTTCGCACCATCATCATTCATTTCTCGGTCCTCGTGTTGTTGTAACCAGAATGCCGACAAGTGATTGTGATGTGTGAAATAATACTCCTAGCAACTAGTTGCTTGGTAGTAAATGGACAATATTCTCATTCTTAGCGTGTTGGTTACTGAATCATCATCTCTAAGATAGATTGTGCTACCTAGTCCTTATTTCTGGAGCACTCTTCGATCAAGGAGTCAGGATTGTGCCAATCCTTGCTTATTTGATCATGCCATCTTGCATGAGAAGCAAGATTGTTCTCGAAGCTTAGTAACATATCGGTGGTTCGTGATTTTCTGATTTTCTTCTCGGAAGTATCACCAGGTTGTCCCATGACTGTTTTGTTGAGCTCGTGATCAAGTTGGTTTCTTATAAATCACCCCTTCTCCAAGAATCTGTGTTGGATATCCCTGAGCTAGTTGGTTGAGGTAGACAACAACTTGGAGAGTTGGAAGGTAGAAGCTTTGCTTAACTTAGTTCATCTCTAAGGGATATCTTCTGTGTGTGTTGAAGAAAGATGATACCTCCATTGGCTGGTCCTCGTGATCAGTTGTTGGATCTATTGCCTTGTGAAAACTTTGACTTGAGTATGGGCTATCATCAAGTCAAATCAGAACCAACGATGTTTGTAATGTTGTCTTACTCGTGGTTGATCCCTCGAGCATACACCATTACATCTTTTGGTCTGACCAATGCTATCACCGTGTTCACATGATGGTGGAAGTCTAGTGATATGGAAATTCGGACGAGTCGCTGTTGAGCCCATCAGCAGCATCTTGTCTCCTCCATGATTGTGTTGAACATCCAGCTAGTGTTGGAAACTTGTGTAAGCATTTTCTTCATGCCCCGTTCATGAAGTATATGTTGGATGAAAGAAGTGACTTCATCGATTCACGTGAATTTGATGTAAGTTGCCGCCGTGAATTTGAGAAAGGTTTGTTTTGTTTCCTTTGGAATCCTCCCAAGTCAGGCATACACGTGCCAAGTATTCTGTGGTCTGTTAGACTGATCATCTTCGTTCCATATGAATTCCGTAGCACACCAAGCCACTGATTGTTTTGTTAAGGAGAAGAAGTTCCCTCCTAAGAGCTAATCCGGACTTATGTAAGGACTTCGATATCCTCGATGATGGTTCCTCACCCGAACTTCGGCAGTGTTTTACTATAAGACTACTGAGTGATCATGCTTGTCTAGGACAGTGTGTTCATAGGTATGTAGCAAAACCTGCTCATGTTTTGGAGCTTGCTATCGTAGTTCATCTCCCGAGAGTCTCACAATGATATCTCGTCGACTTGTGTTGAAACTCTTCTTTCAGACATGTGAGTCTGAAGTATCCTGTTTCTAACCAGATCTGAATCTCAGGCAGATATGATGGTTGGAACATTCCCGACATTTGCATTTTATTCCCAGCTTGCACTGCCTTTTGTCAATCTCCCTTGGACTGCCCTTCTCAGCAATTTCTGTTCAGGATCATCTTCAGAAGTGGTCCTACCATGGGTTCCATCCATTTCTGACATAAGCAAATCATTCATTGCGTTGTCTTCAACAAGGTAGTCCACATCATCCATTCTAGTCTGAGTATGTCATTCTTTTGAACTCCTTCAAATGATCGTTTGTAAATTTCCTTAGGCTGGTATAGAGAGTTCCAATGATCTCTGTATCAAAAGTAATTCCTTTTGCCATTTAAGGGAATAATTTTACGAATCACCTCTCCCAAGGTGCCCCGCTATGGGATCATGGAAATTGTTTCTTAGCTACTTTGAAACCCTCGTCAAATTGTTTCTTCCGTTCCTCCTGATGCATGTTTTGCCTCTTAGCTCCATAGATGTTTCCACATCTCATTCCGTGAGTTGATCTTGTGATCATTAAGTTGATCCTAAGTTGCTCAAACCTCAAGAAGATCGATTCTTCTAAAATTTTCCCTTTCTTCTCTTTGTCATCTTGGATGTAGTTCTCAAAGCAAGACGTCGAGATCAAGGTGATGCAAAATCAACATCCTCGAGAAAGACTTCTGGATCGTGAAGATCGTGTCGGCTTTGTGTCCCCTCTGTCTTCTTACCCCACGTCTTGAAATCTCGGGACGAGATTCTTGTTTAGTGGGGGTGAGCTGTCACAGCCCCAGATCAGCCCTTGCTTGATTTTTCTTGCATCCATGCATCATGTCTAAATTTCTTTTAAATTTGAATTGGGGAATTGGAGAGCCTCAGAAATCATTTCTAAAAATGATCAACAATAAAAAATTGCTTCAAATGCTTCCAAGGAAATGTTCCTTTTCAGCTTTGAAAAATATTGGCAAGACTAAAATTCAAACCAATATTTTTGGAGGCTCAAAAGTATTTATCTTGGGCCTTTGAGTTAAATCCTATAATATTTGAATTGGATTATATTCATAATAATTAGTTTACTAGTCCAATAATTCTTAAAATTGGTAAGTGGCTCTGAATATATTATACATAGCTACATGATAATTTTCAGAAGCTAAAAAAATAGTTTAGTGCCTGAACTAAATAAGAACACAGAAAACAAAATAGAAAACATAACATAAATTATGAAAAGACAGAAACCTCACCTGGGCCTTACCTGGCAGAAGAGGCCCAGCCCACCAGGGGCTGAGTGGTCTTCTTCCTCCTGCTAAGAGGACAGACAGGTGCGTGGCGAGCGCGCCGACGACGCCTTGCCACCTCCTGCTTCAGCCACACGACCCCGACCCCTCCAGACGTGCCACAGAGACGCCCAGTGCCTACGCCTCTCTGTCGACTCACGCAACGCCAAACGCCGCCGAACGCCGTCTTCGCCTTCGTCTTCAACCTCGTGCACCCGAGCCGTCTCCGGTCGATTCGGCGCCGCCAGGACCTCCCCGAGCTCGCTGACCCCCTCTTCGGCATCGCCGTGAGCCCCTGCTCCCAACCCCTCTCTCCCCTTTATCGATTTCCTCCTCTAGCCCCTTTGGCCACCCCGACCGAAGCTCGCCGCCATTGCGCTTCGTCGCCGCCGTGGCTAGAGCCCACCTCCACTGCGTCTGAGAGCATCACCGTCCTCAGCACGTCTGCGGGAGCACCTAGCACCCCACCGCTCGACCTGTCGTGCACCACAACGTCGGTTCCGAGCGCAATCGAACCACGGCCGCCGCAAACCTCGTCGCCGGCGTTGATTCCGGCGACCATCGGGTCCAGCTCCACCACCCACAGACGCGGCTCAGCCCCAGCTCTCCATAGAACCCAACCACGCCCCAAACCATGGCCAGTAGTGCAATCCCGACGCGGACGCCGCCGCGATCTGAGGTCGTCGGCGGTTAAACGCCGGCAGCTGACGTGGCACCATTAGTTTAGGTGCTAATCGCGTTTAGTTATTGCCTCTGTTAATGACATGTGGGTCCCCGAGCATAATTAGGTTAGTCTAATTTCTGTTAAGATTAGTACTAATACGTGTGGACCCCACGTGTCAGCTTTGACTTTGGTCAAGTCAACGTTGACCGGTCCCACCTGTCATCCACCCAAACCAGCCTGAGCCACTGACGTATGGGTCCCACAGGTCAGTTTTGACCTGGCCGACCCAGTTGACCTGCTGACGTCACACCTATGTCATGCTGACGCAGTAAAGCATTTTCTGGATTTAAGTTTATTCAGGAAATTCCAGAAAAATAGTATAAACTTCTAAAAATCATAGAAATTCAACCATAACTCCAAATGAGACAAATTATATATGAAAAATGATCAGAAAAATCCAAAGAATCTGTTTATGGCATTTTCATGCATGTTAGAGCAACTTATATCCTCTGTTTAGGACAATTCAATTAAATGGCATTTAAGAAAGCACATATGGAGTTTGAATTTGAACCTAGTGTCCAAACCAACTCCATTTAACTTGTTGCTAGTTGCATTAGGCCAATCAACAACATATTGCCATGTCACATTCATGCATCATATTGTTGCATTGCATTGATTGTGTTTTCTCTCTGTTGCCGGTAATTGTCCCGTCTTAGTAGAAGTTGCTTCGACGATGTGATCGTTGACACTAATGAAGACCCAATGCTATCTTCAGAAGTGTCAGGCAAGCAAAACCCCCTTGTTCATTCCGATACAATCCCACTCTCTCGCTCCTGCTCTCTTTTACTGCATTAGGACAACAACGATTCATCTGTTACTTGTTGCGGTAGTTGAACCCCTTATCCTCTGCATGACCTGTCATTGCCACAGTAAATAGATGAAACCCACTAGCATGAGTAGGGGTTGTTTGAGCCCTGATGTTCCTACTCATTCATGCTTGTTTGTCATGCCTACTATTGCTTAGAGTTGTGTCAAGTATGATTCATCGGGGATGAATTGGAAAGTTGTGAACATGTCCTACTGTGTGTGAGCTAAGTGTGTTGAACACGATTTGGTAAAGGTATCGATGAGAGGCCATGTAGGAGTACATGGTGGGTTGTTTCATTGGAACCATCCTTAAGCACAGAGATCTTTATGTGTGATTTAAGAATCAGTTACTACCATGCATTGGGATCCTTAATTGACCCTCTCGGCTTCTTAACCACCCTAGTCCTCTGTCTAGGAGTTGCAACTAGTTTCTGGTGTTTATATGATATGTGTTGGCGGTCGTGCGTGGTGCTGACCCTAGGGGTGGGCTATGATGCAGTAGATACACCATGGTCGGGTATACCGGGCGCCCGTTTGGTGTCTCGGAACCCTGTACACATCGTTCGGGGCCATATGTGGAAACCTCGGCCGGACTCCCGGCGGATGGAACCTGGATAGGCGATAAACCTGGACTAGAGACTTGAGTGTTAGGTAGGCCGTGGCCGACACCCTCGTTGGGCTTCCGCTTGAAGGTTTCCGAGTACATGTCGTGTAAACGACGATAAGTGGTGAGAGCGTGTATAAAGAAGTACACCCCTACAGGGTTAACATCATCTATTCGAATAGCCGCGTCCGCGGTAAAGGACTTCTTGGTTGCCTATACAGTTCATAGATAACTTGAAGTGGATACTCTAAAACTCGCAAGATAAGCGTGAGTGCTATGGATGGCCTTCTCGTAGGGAGACGGGAGCGGATCCATAGTGGTGTATTGATATGGTGAATATGTGGACTCGTGTGCGCCACCTCAAAAGAGTTGCTTGTAGTCGTAGTTCAGGTTAGCCACTGGGTCAAAGCTGGCTTGCTGCAGTTAAACTCCACTACCCCTTTGTTGATACCGATGCATATGTAGTTAGTTCTGATGTAAGTCTCGCTAGTAGTTCCGCGTGGACTTCGATGTTTAGCTTGATACCTCAGCTATGATCTTGTGCCCTCGGCAGGATCTGGTAGATAGTCAGGCTTCTTAGCCTTTTTCATTTGTAGATGTCTGTACTCAGACATGTTAAGCTTCCGCATGTGTTTTGATTTGTATGCTATGATTGTTGGGTCATGAGACCCATGTTTGTATATCTCGCTCCTCGGAGCCTAATGAATAATACTTGAGTCGTAGAGTTATGTTGTGATGCCATGTTGTATTTACACATATCGAGCATATTGTGTGTATGATTGAAATGCTTGGTATGTGTGGGATCCGACAACCTAGTTGTTTATCCTTGGCAGCCTCTCTTATGGGGAAATGTAGTCTAGTGCTTCCATGAGCCATAGTAGTCCACTACAGCCCGGTTCACCGGAGTCTTGTTATCCCAGCACTACTGCTCAGGACACTTGACTGGCCGGCATGTGTTTCACTTCATTCCTGTGTCTGTCCCTTCAGGGAAATGTCACGCGTTGACATCGGGAGTCCTGCCTAGCCTGCTACAGCCCTGGTTCCCGGAGTCCTGTTAGCCCAGTGCTACAGCCCGGATTCACACGCTGTTGACCGACATGCTCGATGTGATTCATGTATGCCTGTCCCCATAGGTTGGTGCCGCTTTGGGTTCACAACTAGCCATGTCAGCCCGGGTTCTCTGTCGTATGGATGCTAGCGACACTATCATATACGTGAGCCAAATGGCGCAAACGGTCCCGGGCCATGGTAAGGCGACATCCGTGGAATATCGTGCGTGAGGCCGCAAAGTAATATGAGGTGTTACCGGCTAGATCGATGTGACTTGGAATCAGGGTACTGACACCCAAACATATATATATATATAAAATGATGAGAGAAAAAGAGATAAGGGACAATGTTACTATCCTTTTACCACACTTGTGCTTCAAAGTAGCACCATGATCTTCATAGTAGAGAGTCTCTCATGTTATCACTTTCATATACTAGTGGGAATTTTTCATTATAGAACTTGGCTTGTATATTCCAATGATGGGCTTCCTCAAATTGCCCTAGGTCTTCATGAGCAAGCAAGTTGGATGCACACCCACTTAGTTTCTTTTTGAGCTTTCATATACTTATAGCTCTAGTGCATCCGTTGCATGGCAATCCCTACTCACTCACATTGATATCTATTGATGGGCATCTCCATAGCCCGTTGATACGCCTAGTTGATGTGAGACTATCTTCCGCTCCTTTTTGTCTTCTCCACAACCACCATTCTATTCCACCTATAGTGCTATATCCATGGCTCACGCTCATGTATTGCGTGAAGATTGAATTTTTTTTGAAAAAGTTAGAGTATGAAACAATTGCTTGGCTTGTCATTGGGGTTGTGCATGATTTAAATACTTTGTGTGGTGAAGATGGAGCATAGCCAGACTATATGATTTTGTAGGGATAACTTTCTTTGGCCATGTTATTTTGAGAAGACATAATTGCTTTGTTAGTATGCTTCAAGTATTATTATTTTTATGTCAATATAAACTTTTGTATTGAATCTTTCTAATCTGAATATTCATACCACAATTAAGAAGATTTGCATTGAAATTATGCCAAGTAGCACTCCGCATCAAAAATTCTCTTTTTATCATTTACCTACTCGAGGACGAGCAGGAATTAAGCTTGGGGATGCCTGATACGTCTCCAATGTATATATAATTTTTGATTGCTCCATTCTATATTATCTACTATTTTGGACTATATTGGGCTTTATTTTCCACTTTTATATTATTTTTGGGACTAACCTATTAACCGGAGGCCCAGCCCAGAATTGCTGTTTTTTTGCCTATTTCAATGTTTCGAAGAAACGGAATATCAAATGGAATAAAATCTTCGGGAACGTGATTTTCTCACCAAACGTGATCCAGGAGACATGGACCCTGCTCCAAGGAACAAAAGAGGCGGTCACGAGGGTGGGGGGCGCGCCCCCCCTAGGGCGCGCCCCCTACCTCGTGGGCCCCTCGTTGCTCCTCCGGCGTACTTCTTCCTCCTATATATACACACGTACCCCCAAACGATCAGAACAGGAGCCAAAAACCTAATTCCACCGCCGCAACTTTCTGTATCCACGAGATCCCATCTTGGGGCCTGTTCCGGAGCTCCGCCGGAAGAGGGCCGTCATCACGAGGGCTTCTACATCATCATACCCTCTCTGATGAAGTGTGAGTAGTTTACCTCAGACCTTCGGGTCCATAGTTAGTAGCTAGATGGCTTCTTCTCTCTCTTTGAATCTCAATACAAAGTTCTCCCCCTCTCTTGTGGAGATCTATTCGATGTAATCTTCTTTTTGCGGTGTGTTTGTTGAGACCAATGAACTGTGGGTTTATGATCAAGTCTATCTATGAATAATATTTGAATCTTCTCTGAATTCTTTTATGTATGATTGGTTATCTTTGCAAGTCTCTTCGAATTATCCGTTTGGTTTGGCCAACTAGATTGGTAGTTCTTGCCATGGGAGAAGTGCTTAGCTTTGGGTTCGATCTTGCGGTGTCCTTACCCAGTGACAGAAGGGGCAGCAAGGCACGTATTGTATCGTTGCCATCGAGGATAACCAGATGGGGTTTATTTCATATTGCATGAATTTATCTCTCTACATCATGTCATCTTGCTTAAGTCATTACTCCGTTTTTAACTTAATACTCTAGATGCATGCTGGATAGCGGTCGATGAGTGGAGTAATAGTAGTAGATGCAGAATCATTTCGGTCTACTTGTCACAGACGTGATGCCTATATACATGATCATGCCTAGATATTCTCATAACTATGCTCAATTCTGTCAATTGCTCAATAGTAATTTGTTCACCCACCGTAGAATACTTATGCTCTTGAGAGAAGCCACTAGTGAAACATATGGCCCCCGGGTCTATTCTCATCATATCAATCTCCATCACTTTAATCTTGCTTTGCTTTTTTACTTTGCACTAGTAGAAAAAGGGCCTTTAGTCCCGGTTCGTAAGGGCCTTTAGTCCCGGTTCTTGAACCGGGACTAAAGGGTCGGTACTAATGCCCTGACCCTTTAGTCCCGGTTCAAACCAGAACCGGGACTAAAGGCCCTCCACGTGGCCGGTCCACCTTTAGTCCCGGTTGGTAACACCAACCGGTACTAAAGGAAATTTTCTGATTTTTTTCTGAAATTTTTTTTGAATTTTTTTATTTTCAAATTTCTGAATTATTTTAACCTCTAATCTCTAATCACCCTCATCACTGCTCAATTTAATCTCTAATCACCCCTCATCATTCCAAATCATCTAACTTCCCGGACGGTCACCCATCCTCCCACTCCCCCAGCCTGAGCACGCTTAACTTCCGGGTTCTATTCTCCCTCGTTTCCAAGTCTGCACTCGTTGTTTTCCTGACAATAGTAAGATGTCAATCCTATTAACCTCAGGAGTTTAGCTTGAGCATGAAGTCACACATTTCACTGTTTGAGTTTGAAACTATTGTTCTAAAAAAGAAAAAAAATTTAGTAACACTAATATTTCTTGAATAAGTAGTTTGACCATTGTTTGACCACAGTTTGACCATAGTTTGACCAGATTTGACCAAAATTCAAAAAAACTGAAATAATTATTTAATAACACTAATATTCTTGAATAATTATTTAGTAACACTAATACTTCTTGAATAAGTAGTTTGACCATAGTTTGACCAGATTTAATGAAAATTAAAAAAAACTGAAATTTGAGCATAACTTTTTTTCCTTTTGGAATTTGAGGATTCTACAAATTTGCAAACAGGCCATAGACGGTCTCCATCGGATGTAACTTTTCGAGTAGATGATTTTTCATATAAAAAACTTTTTAATCCGAGTTCGTATGCAAAAGTTATGCCCATTTTATAAATTCCAGAGAGATTTTGTAAATAAAGTCGAAATTCATATTTGTAAATTTTCCCAACAACTAGACCACATATCACATGGGAAACTTATTTTATTTTATTTTTTACATTTCCATCATTTTCTTTTGTTTTTTCTAAAACTGAAAAGGCGGTCCACGGGGGGGGGGGGGGGGGGGAGTTTGAAAATTGGACCTTTAAGGCCATTAGTCCAGGTTGGTGCCACCAACCGGGACTAAAGGTCTAACCTTTAGTTAGACCTTTAGTACCGGTTGGTGCCACCAACCGGGACTAATGGGCATCGCACCCTTTAGTCCCGGTTCGTGGCACGAACCGGGACTAAAGGGCCCAGGTGAACCGGGACTAATGCCTTAGCCGCACGAAACGGGATAAATGCACCCATTGGTCCCGGTTCTGGACTGAACCGGGACTAATGGGCTTACCCGGCCTGGACCAAAGCCCCCTTTTCTACTAGTGTTGCTTTTACTATTTACTTTGCATCTTTATACCAAAAATACCAAAAATAGTATATCTATCAGATCTCACTCTCGTAAGTGACCGTGAAGGGATTGACAACCCCTAATCGTGTTGTTTGCGAGTAGCTATCGCTTTGTGCAGGTACGAGGGACTTGAGCGTGGCCTCCTACTGGATTGATACCTTGGTTCTCAAAAACGGAGGGAAATACTTACTCTACTCTGCTGCATCGTCCCTTCCTCTTCGGGGAAAACCAACGCAAGCTCAAGACGTAGCATGAATCATTCTGCTGGGACAGAGATAATACCATACACCAAAGAGCAGGCATGCTAAGAAGGAGGGTGCAAGTAGTGGATCGAAACCGATACCACCTATACTCACAAGATTGACCGTTAGCGACTAAATTATAATCTATATGCATGCTATGCAACAAACAAATGCAGCAATCAAATGCAACAAACCAACGGGGCTCTATGCTACCGCATTCTAACGTTCACGTGGGCTAGTACAGCCAGACCTGCTCTGATACCAAGCCTGTGGCATCCTGGGTCAGAGAAACCGGAACGCACCGTATTCCAGCCTAGAGATCGAGGAGAAGTCTTCTGGAATACGGCACTGCTTAGCATAGAACAACTCAGCTCTTTATTGCAATCTATTGGGGTATAAGGGGATTACATCGGCACGACGATGCTATGTCTGCCACGGTTTCTCTATGCAAGCAGCAGAATAACACGACGCATCGGAATGACTAATGGCAGCAGAACAGCAATGACGGTGATGAACTCCACTCCGCAGAGACTCTGGCTGGAACGCTTATCCTAGCGCGCAAACAAGGGAACCACGGCAAATAAGCAATCAAATCTGGCATGACCTGCAAACTGGCATGATACGCTAGGTCAATACATTGAATGTACTTGCAAGCTCACAACAACCAAAGCAATCAAGACAAACAATAGCATGGCAATTACAGGTTAACAAGGATTAACATGATACTATCAGATCAACCATATCATGAACAAGATGATACAGCTAGAACAATACGAGCATGGCATAACCATATGAACATGATGATACTAGCATGCAACATGATGAAACTATCATGCACCAACTTACTCGGTTCGGGTTACACCATAACCACCACATGTATCACTTACCATCACGGACATCACACGATCATCTCAGGATCCAATCAAGCTTGGTATTAACAATACCATAGTAATCATTTATGACCACAAGGAGCTTGATCTTTACCCTTGACTCTCGCATAACATCACAAATATCCACAAGTCGGTATCCACGATACCAAAGTGATCCTCTCATGATCACAATAAAGATCAACCAACTTCTTTCATCAACGAACCGGGGTTGTTATTAAGCAAGTTATTATTATTATTACTGTTGACCCATAGTGTGACCGACATGAACTGGTGTAAGTGCATCTAGTGCCACCCCTAGTTGGTTTTGGAGTATTGACGACAAACCTAGTTGAGGGACTAATGTCTTTGTGAGAATTGCAGGATAACACAGGTAGAAGTCCCTCATTGATTCGGTTTTCCTACCAGAGATGACCCCTAAAAATGTATGAAGACACTGAAGTCAAAGGTGGTATGTGAAGACATTCACATTGAAGACTATGACAAGAGAAGACATCACGTGAAGACTATGGAGCGCGAAGACTTAGCAGTTTCGTCGTTCTGTGTTTTTCTTTGTTGAGTCATAGGAACCACCGCACTGTTAAGTGGGGTCCAAGAGAACCAGTCACAATGACTGAAGTGATGCTTAACCAAAATCCTATGTCTTCGAGTGAAGACTATGAGAGCAAATCTTGTCCAGAGTTGGATAAGTCAGCCTTGCTTGTAGCCCAAGTAAAGTTGTCGTGTGTGTTTGAAATCTGACTGTTGGAACATGTGTCAGTTCCTTAGTGACCCAGGGTCATTTCGGACAAATCAAGTCGGGTTGCCTAGTGGCTATAAATAACCCACCCCCTACAACCATAAATGGTTGGCTGCTCAGAGTTAAAGCACGGCTTTTGTCGTTCGAGAGCAACCCACCTCGAAGCCTTTGAGAGAGAATTCCTTGCGAGGATAAAGCCCTAACCACCCAGAGCCAAAGAGTGTTAGGCATCACTTAAGTCTTCCTATCTGTGTGATCTGAAGACTTATTACACTTGAGGAATGTGAATCCTCCAGCCAGTTAGGCGTCGCGTTCTGAGCATCCAAGAGTCATTGTGGATCGCTGGTGAACGAAGTCTGTGAAGGTCTGGAAGTCTACCTTGAAGACTTACCAGAGTGATTGGGCGAGGATTGGGTGTCCTTAGCTCAAGGAGAATAAGGTGAAGACGAGGTCTTCTGAGTTGAATCTCAGCCTCCCTAACCAGACGTACAGTTGTCACAGCAACTGGAACTGGTCCAACAAATCATTGTCTTCAACGAGTCACTGGTTTCATCCATCCCTTCCCTTTACTTACTGTTGGTCCTTGTGAAGTCATTGTACGATTGCATCACCATTTGGCTTCATTGAGTGATTACTTGTTCTGATTGGCTTCACAATATCTTCCTACCTGATCCTTACTGCCTAGCTGCTATTAGTCATTGTGCTTTCACTTCATTGAATACTTGACTATGGTTTGCCTAGTGTAGTCTACCTTCCGCTGCATGGTAATAGGTTTATTTCTGTCGTTTGTCTTTGAAACTTACATGTTTTGAAGACTTTCATACAAATCGCCTATTCACCCCCCTGTAGTCGATCACTAGCACTTTCAATTGGTATCAGAGCAAGGTACTCCCTTGTTCTGTGTGATTCGGTTTAACCACCTGGAGTTTTAGCTATGTCGACTGTAGGGATAATTAAAGTCTCCGCTGCGTGCCCCGTCTTCGATGGAACTGAATATCCCTACTGGAAGAATAAGATGCGCATGCATCTTGAAGCCATTGATGTTGACCTATGGTATGTCGTCAAGAACGGCGTTCCCAAGGCTGGAGAAGGTGTCACTACTGCTGATGTCAAGAAGTTCGTTCAACTGACTCTACTGGCAAGAATATCATTTGTGGTCATCTGACCAAAGGACAGTATGGCCGCGTGAGTGCTTTGGAAACATCTAAGCTAGTCTGGGACTGGCTCTCCAAGGTCAACGAAGGCGTCTCAACCCAGAGAGATCAGAGAATCAGTGTCCTTCGCAACCTCTTCAACCGCTTCAAGAGAAATGAAAATGAGAATGTCCAGCTCACGTTTGATCGACTCACTGACATCACAAATGAGCTTCAAGCCCTCGGCGCTACTCAGATCACCAAGCATGAAGTTGTCAAGACACTCCTGAGATCACTTGACAGTTCGTTTGACACCCTAGCCCTGATGATTCAAGAACGTCTTGATTTCAAGACACTCGATCCGTCTGACATACTTGAGAGGCTCATCACACACGAGTTTCAGCTTTCTGAGAAAAGAGACATCTACGGTCCCAACTATGGGCGAACTCGTGCCTTGAAGGCAAAAGCTGTCTCCTCATCTGAAGAAGAATCTGACAGTAGTTCTGATGATCCTGAAGACATTGGAAAGGAGCTTGCTATGCTTGTGAAGAAGTTCCAAAAATTCAGCAAGAAGAAAGGCTTCAGAAAGTCTTCACGATCAAGCTCAAGGAATGATGAAGCTTCTTCTCATGACTACAAGAAGAGAACATGTCACAAGTGCAAGAAACCTGGCCACTACATCTCTGAGTGTCCACAGTGGGACAATGAGAACAACAAGAAGAAAAAGAGCAAGGAGTATGACTCTGACGACAAGAAGAAGAAGAAGAAATACTCAAAGTCTTCTTCCAAGTCTTCCTCAAAGTCTTCATCACACAAGAAGAGCTCATCTGGCAAGGCACGTGCGTTTGTTGGCAAGGAAATGGATTCTGAGGAGGAGTCCGCTTCTGAGGAGGCGGAGGTGGAGTTTGAGGAGGAGTCCGATTCTGGCGTTGCGAGTCTGGCTACAGCATACGTTGCCAAGTCCATCTTCAACACTGAAGACAATGACTTCATCACCGACACCGATGCAAATGACAAGGACTACTCCACTCCTTCCTACTGCTTCATGGCATGCGGTGCCAAGGTAAACACATGCACTACTCACTATCAAACATCTAGTGATGATGACTCTGATTGTGGTTCCAAACCCAGCTACAAAACACTTGCTAAAATTGCAACTGAACAACAGAAAGCTATGGAACACATTCAAATACTGTTAGACAAAAGCGATGATCTGTTAGACGCTGAAATGACTCGATCTCAGTTCTTAATTGAAGACATAAAAATCTTCACATTAAGTATGAGGAACTTGAAAGTCGTCATGAAACGCTCTCAACAACTCATGAAATGCTTTCCTATGATTATCTTCAAAGGAAGCAAGATCTTGAGAAATTGAGAGCGGCTCATGAAGATCTTCAAAAGGAAAACGAGTCACTTCGCGCGGAACAGATCAGTTCAGCTCAGGAAGGATTTGAACCACCATGTCTTAAATGCATTGAGCGTGATAACACTACTTTATTGCTGAATATTCTACTGCTGCTACTATTGCAATATCTTCAACTGTTGATGTGGTAACTAACCCCTCTGCTGAGGATACCACTGCTATTGCTGATGAGAATGCTAGGTTGAAGACACTGCTTGAAACAGGGATGTACAAAAGTCTCAAAGGGCATCAGACACTATGTGATGTCCTCAAAAGGCAGATCCTGAACCGAAACCCTAGGAAAGAGGGTGTTGGGTTCGAAAGGAAAATGAATGCTGATGGATCTTACTGGAAACCTGAGCAGTACCCCAAAACTACATGGTTTGCTGCTGTAACGCCCTCGATGCGGCTATATCTCCTACGTGTCGAAGCACGACTTAGAGGCATAACCGCATTGAAAGCAATGTCGCAAGTAAGGCAATCTTCACAACATCCCATGTAAATAGATAATAAAAGGGGAAGGTACATAGTTGTCTTACACTCGCCACATCAAACAAAGTACATAAATAGCATTACATCATTCAATCACTCATGGCCCGACTACGGTGCCAAAATAAAAGATCAACCCAACATGCGACACGGTCCCGATCGCCCCAACTGGGCACCACTACTGATCATCAGGGAAAGACACATAGTAACTGCGTGAGTCCTCGTCGAACTCCCACTTGAGCTCAAGCGCGTCATCTGGAACGGAGTCATCAGGCCTTGCATCTGGTTTGGAAGTAATCTGTGAGCCACAGGGACTCAGCAATCTCGCACCCTCGCGATCAAGACTATTTAAGCTTATAGGTAAGGCAAGGTAATATGTGGAGCTGCAGCAAGCGACTAGCATATATGGTGGCTAACCTGTTCGCAAAAGAGAGCGAGAAGAGAAGGCAAAGCGCGAACGAAGAACTAGAGAACAACCTGCACAAGCATTACTCCAACACCATGTTCACTTCCCGGACTCCGCCGAGAAGAGACCATCACGGTAACTCACATAGTTGATTCATTTTAATTAAGTTAAGGTTCAAGTTATCTACAATCGGACATTAACAAATTCCCATCTGCCCATAACCGCGGGCATGGCTTTCGAAAGTTCAAATCCCTGCAGGGAGTCCCAACTTAGCCCATGACAAGCTCTCATGGTCAACGAAGGATATACCTTCTCCCGAGACATTCCGATCAGACTCGGTATCCCGGTTCTACAAGACAACCCGACAAGTTAAAACCAGTCCAGCAACACCGCCCGAATGTGCTGACAAATCCCGATAGGAGCTGCACATATCTCGTTCTCAGGGAACACTCAAATGAGCGCTCCATACAACTAAAACCAAACCTCAAGTTTCCCCGAGGGGGCGCTGCACAGGACTCTAGTTTGGACCAACACTCAGAGGAGCACTGGCCCGGGGGGGTTTAAATAAAGATGACCCTTGGGCTCCGGAAACCCAAGGGAAAAAAGGCTAGGTGGCAAATGGTAAAACCAAGGTTGGGCATTGCTGGAGAAGTTTTATTCAAGGCGATTTGTCAAGGAGTTCCCATTATTACCCAACCGCGTAAGGAACGCAAAATCCGGGAACATGACACCGATATGACGGAAACTAGGGCGGCAAGAGTGGAATAAAACACCAGGCGAGAGGCCGAGCCTTCCACCCTTTACCAAGTATATAGATGCATTAAGATAACAATATCATATAATGATATCCCAACAAGTAAATAATGTTCCAACAAGGAACGACCTCCAATCTTCACCTGCAACTAGCAACGCTATATGAGGGGCTGAGCAAAGCGGTAACATAGCCAATCAATGGTTTGCTAGGACATGGTGGGTTAGAGGTTTGACATGGTAATTTGGGAGGCATGATAAGCAAGTGGTAGGCATCGTAGCATAGGCATAGCAAAAGAGCGAGCATCTAGCAAAGCAAAGATAGAGGTGATTTCGAGGGTATGATCATGTTGCCTGCAAAGTTGTCAGAGTTGACTGGATTCTCGAAAGCAAACTCAACGGGCTCCTCGTTAGCGAACTCGTCTCCCGGATCTACCCAAACAAGACAAACAAGCAAGAGTAACACAATCAACCACGTGCAAAGCTCAAACAACATGATGCAAACATGGTATGCTATGCGGGATGCGAAATGTGATGCATATGCAAGATTTGACAAGGAATGAATGAACCTGGCCTCAACTTGGAAATCCAAGTATGCCACTGGAAAGGTGAGGTGATTTCGGTTGAAATCGATATAAAAAACACCGGAATCGGAGACACGGTTTGGAAATGGCAAGCAATTCAAATATGGCACCGGTCTGCGATATACAACAAGTAGCCATCTAAATTCAACAAGTTAAACATGCTAAAGCACCCAAACATGGCAACAAAATACATGGCAGGGATCCATTCATGAAGCTTAACAAAAGATGAACACTGAGCTACGGCCAATTCATCCATTAACAGGTTCCAACAGCATTTCAGGCATCAATATGAACTCAAATGAAAATTATGCAATGAGATGAAATGATGTGCTCTCTGAGGCGAACATTTTGATATGCCATATGCCCAAAACAGATCTATGGACGCAAAGTTACGACACGATGAACATGGCAATATAATCTGGGACTTAGGGAAAAAAAGGTCAACCCTAGGGTTTACTGTTCACCCGGATCCGGATCTAGATCGGGCGACGCGCTCTTCGAGGATCGCCGAAGGTCAGCGCCGGAGTTCGGCGGGGAGCTCATCGGAGTCGGACTTTCCGTGGAGGGGGAGGGGGGCCGGTCGCCCGGGTCGCCGGAACGCGGTTGCCGGAGCGCCGCGGCGTCGGCCGGCGGGAGCGGCGCGGTGGGGCGGCGCCGGAGTGAGGCGGCTGCGTCGGGCATCGTTGGCGGCTACTCCGGCCGGCGAGGCGGCCCGGGCGGCCGTGTGTAGGATCGAAAGTATGTCTAGAGGGGGGTGATTAGACTACTTGACCAAATAAAAACTTAACATTTTCCCAATTTTAGTTCTTGGCAGATTTTAGCTATTGTAGGACAAGTCAAGCAATCATCACACAATTCAAGCAAGCATGCAAAGAGTATATTGGCGGCGGAAAGTAAAGCATGCAACTTGCAAGAATGTAAAGGGAAGGGTTTGGAGAATTCAAACGCAATTGGAGACACGGATGTTTTTCCCGTGGTTCGGATAGGTGGTGCTATCCTACATCCATGTTGATGGAGACTTCAACCCACAAAGGGTAACGGTCGCGCGAGTCCATGGAGGGCTCCACCCACGAAGGGTCCACGAAGTAGCAACCTTGTCTATCCCACCATGGCCATCGCCCACGAAGGACTTGCCTCACTAGCGGTAGATCTTCACGAAGTAGGCGGTCTCCTTGCCCTTACAAACTCCTTGGTTCAACTCCACAATCTTGTCGGAGGCTCCCAAGTGACACCTAGCCAATCTAGGAGACACCACTCTCCAAGAAGTAACAAATGGTGTGTTGATGATGAACTCCTTGCTCTTGTGCTTCAAATGATAGTCTCCCCAACACTCAACTCTCTCTCTCATAGGATTTGGATTTTGTGGAAAGAAGATTTGAGTGGAAAGCAACTTGGGGAAGGCTAGAGATCAAGATTCATATGGTAGGAATGGAATATCTTGGTCTCAACACATGAGTAGGTGGTTCTCTCTCAGAACATATGAGTTGGAATTGTGTATGTGTTCTGATGGCTCTCTCCACGAATGAAGAGGAGGTGGAGGGGTATATATAGCCTCCACACAAAATCCAACCGTTACACACAGTTTTCCAATCTCGGTGGGACCGAATCAACAAACACGGTCGGACCGAAAAGGTAAACCTAGTGACCGTTAGAGATTTTCGGTGGGACTGACATGCAACTCGGTAGGACCGATATGGTTAGGGTTTGGGCATAACGTAATCTCAGTGAGACCGATTACACAAACTCTGTGAGACCGAGTTTGGTAATAAGCTAACCAGAGAGTTGGTCAGGTAAACTCGGTGGGACCAATTTGCTCTTTCGGTGAGACCGAAAAGTTACAAAAAGGAAACAAAGAGTTTACACTGCAATCTCGGTGGGACCGATTCACTCTTTCGGTGAGACCGAAAAGTTAAGAAAGTGAAACAGAGAGTTTGCAATCCCATCTCGGTGAGACCGAGATCCCTATCGGTAGAACCGAATTGCTAGGGTTTGGCAGTGGCTTATGATAAGTGAAACTCGGTGGCGCCGGATAGAAAGAATCGGTAGGACCGAGTTTGGCTTAGGGTTTAGGTCATATGTGGATATGGGAAAGTAGTTGAGGGTTTTGGAGCATATCACTAAGCACATGAAGCAAAAGGCTCATTAAGCAACACCTCATCCCTCCTTGATAGTATTGGCTTTTCCTAAAGACTCAATGTGATCTTGGATCACTAAAATATAAAATGAAGAGTCTTGAGCTTTTGAGCTTGAGCCAATCCTTTGTCCTTAGCATTTTGAGGGTTCCACTTTCACATCCATGCCATGCCAATCATTCAGCTTTCCTGAAATAGTCATCTTGGAATAGCATTAGCTCAATGAGCTATATGTTGTTATGAATTACCAAAACCACCTAGGGATAGTTGCACTTTCACCGTGGAGGGAGCCCGGGCCGAGCGGGCCCACGCGGAGTCGGCGGCGATGTGGGGCGCCCGCTGCCACGTGGCGTGCCCCGGTAGGTCGGCGGCGGCAGGCGGACATTGTCCGGACCACGGGATTTTGTCCGGCGGCGACGGGTGGAGATGGATCTAGGGTTTCGGGGAGAGGAAAACGAGAATTTCAGAGGGGGTGTATTTATAGGCATAGAGGGAGCTAGGAGTGTCCAAATGAGGTGCGGTTTTTGGCCACGCGATCGTGATCGAACGCTCTAGATGATGGAGAGGGTTTTGGTGGGTGTTGGGCCAAACTGGAAGAGTGTTGGGCTGCAACACACACGAGGCCTTTTCGGTCCCTCGGTTAACCGTTGGAGCATCAAACGAAGTCCAAATGGTACGAAACTTGACAGGCAGTCTACCGGTAGTAAACCAAGGCCGCTTGGCAAGTCTCGGTCCAATCTAGAAATGTTTAGTCCCCACACACGAAAGAAAGGTAGAAATGACCACCGGAGGAGAACGGAGCGCCGGAGTGCAAAACGGACAACGGGGAAAATGCTCGGATGCATGAGACGAACAACGTATGCAAATGCAATGCACGTGATGACATGATATAAGATGCATGACAATGACAACAACACACGGAGACAAAAACCCGAACCCGAGGAAATAAAATAACTTAGCGCCGGAAACGGCAAGAGTTGGATTACATATTAGGTAAATCATATCCGGGGTGTTACAACACTCCACCACTATGAAAGGATCTCGTCCCGAGATCTAGGACTGGAAGAACGCCGGGTACTCAGAACGGAGGTGATCCTCGCGTTCCCAGGTGGCTTCACGGTCGGAATGGTGTGACCACTTGACTTCGAGGAATTTGATTGACTTATTGCGAGTCTTGCGTTCAGTCTCTTCAAGAATAGCCACGGGGTGATCATGATAAGATAGATCTTCTTGGAGCTCAATGTCTTCGAAGTTGACGGTGCGGTCAGGAGTCTTGAAGCACTTGCGGAGCTGAGAGACATGGAACACGTCATGCACATTGGCAAAGTTTGAAGGAAGCTCGAGTTGATAGGCGAGATCGCCTCTCTTGCTGACGATCTTGAAAGGACCCACGTATCTAGGGGCAAGCTTCCCTTTGATACCGAAGCGACGAGTACCTTTCATTGGAGAGACGCGGAGGTAAACATGATCTCCGATATCGAAAGCCAAATCACGGTGCTTACTATCATAGTAGCTCTTCTGGCGCGATTGCACTGCTTTGAGGTTATCTCGAATGACTTTGCACATTTCCTCCGCCTCTATGATTAAGTCATTTCCCAGAAGGTGACGTTCACCGGTTTCAGACCAGTTGAGTGGAGTACGACACTTCCTGCCATAAAGAATTTCGAATGGGGCCTTGCCCGAACTTGCTTGAAAACTGTTGTTGTAGGAGAATTCAGCATATGGAAGACAATCCTCCCACTTCATGCCGAAGGAGATCACACAAGCCCTGAGCATATCTTCAATAATCTGATTGACACGCTCGACTTGACCGCTAGTTTGAGGATGGAAAGTTGTGCTGAAGCGTATGTTGGTGCCCATGGCCTTCTGAAAAGAATCCCAAAACTTGGAGGTAAAGATGCTGCCACGGTCTGAAGAGATCACCTATGGAATACCATGCAGCGAGACAATCCGAGAGGTATACAGCTCCGCCAATTGAGCTGCAGTGATAAACTCTTTGATAGGCAGAAAAGTGAGCCACTTTAGTGAGTTTGTCGATGACAACGAATATAGCATCATTGCCACGCTTGGACTTTGGAAACCCAGTCACGAAGTCCATCTCAATGTGGTCAAACTTCCATTCTGGAATGGCAAGAGGTTGGAGGAGACCCGCTGGCCTTTGGTGTTCTGCCTTCACTCTTCTGCAGACATCACACTCATTCACGAACTGAGCAATCTCGCGCTTCATTCGAGTCCACCAATAAGCCTGCTTGAGGTCCTGATACATCTTCGTGCTCCCAGGGTGGATGGAGAGGAGTGAATTGTGAGCCTCGTTCATGATAACCTTACGAAGATCACCTTTGGGCACAACAATACGATCCTCGAAGAAGAGAGTATCCTTGTCATCAAGGCGGTAGCACTTGTACTTGGGTTGACTCTTGGCAATCCCAATCTTCACCTTCTTCACCATAACATCAAGAAGTTGAGCCTGACGAATCTGCTCTTCCAAGGTAGGAGAGACTTGAAGGTTGGCGAGGAAACCTTGAGGAACAACTTGCAGATTAAGTTTGCGGAAAGCTTCACAGAGCTCGGGTTGGTAAGGCTTGAGAATAAGACTGTTGCAATAAGCCTTCCTGCTCAATGCGTCAGCAATCACATTGGCCTTGCCTGGAGTATACTCGATACTCGGATTATACTCTTGAATCATTTCGACCCATCGAGTCTGCCTGAGGTTGATATTAGGCTGAGTGAAGATGTACTTGAGACTCTTGTGGTCAGTGAAAATGTCCACTTTTCTTCCCAATAAGAGATGTCTCCAAGTCAAAAGAGCATGCACAACTGCCGCCAACTCGAGGTCATGAGTAGGGTAGTTCTTCTCGTTGGGCTTCAACTGGCGAGAGGTATAAGCCACAACTTTCTTCTCTTGCATCAATACTGCACCAAGACCTTGAAGAGAGGCATCGCAAAAGACCTCGAACGGTTTGGATTCATCAGGAGGAGTCAGAACTGGAGCAGTGACCAATTTCTCTTTCGAAGTGTTGAAAGCAATGTCACACTCCGGAGACCAAACGTACTTGACATGCTTTTGGAGAAGATTTGAGAGAGGCTTCGCGATCTTTGAAAAGTTCTCAACAAACCTTCGACAGTAGCTTGCGAGACCGAGGAAGCTACGGAGTTGCTTCACGTTCTGAGGTGGTTCCCAATTCACAATTGCAGACACCTTCTCAGGATTCACCGCAATGCCCTTGGCAGAGATGATATGCCCAAGATAAAGAACCTCATCGAGCCAAAATTCGCGCTTTGAGAACTTGGCGTAGAACTGGTGTTCCCTGAGCTTATCGAGCACCAAACGCAAGTGCTTGGCATGATCTTCCTTGTTCTTCGAAAAGACCAGAATGTCGTCGAGATAGACCAAAACGAAGTCATTGGTGTAGGCGTTGAAGATGAAGTCATGACGAAGTCATCATGCGAGAGAAAGTCGGAGGAGCGTTGACGAGGCCAAAAGACATGACAGTGTATTCATATGAACCATAGCTTGTCCAGAAAGCCGTCTTGGGAATATCTTGCTCACGGATTCGAATCTGGTGATAACCCATACGGAGATCAAGCTTGGAGAATACTTGGGCACCTTTGAGTTGTTCGAACAGCTCGTTGATGTTGGGAAGTGGGTACTTGTTCTTGATAGTCTTCTTGTTCAATGGACGGTAGTCAACACAAAGTCGGTCCGTTCCATCCTTCTTCTTCACAAAAAGAACTCCACAACCCCACGGAGAGGAACTAGGTTGGATGAGACCTATTCGCTCTTGAATATCGAGTTGCTTCTTCAGCTCCTTCAACTCTTCAGGTCCGAGCTTATAAGGACGCTTGCAAACCGGTTCCGTGCCAGGCTCAAGATCGATGACGAATTCAACTGGCCGGTGCGGAGGCATTCCTGGAAGCTCTTCTGGAAAGACGTCTTGATATTCGCAAATGACTGGAATTTGCGAGATGGAATCCAGTTCACCCTTCTCATTGAGAGAAAACAGACGGATTGTATCATCACGAGCGGCAAAGACAATTACATCCTCAGACGAATGAGTCAATTGCATCTGCCTGGCTGCACAATCAAGATGCGCCTTGTGCTTAGAAAGCCAATCCATTCCGAGAATAAGATCAATATCCGAGTCGCCCAGAACAATAGGAGAAGCTAGAAATTTGTAGTCGCCCAACGTGATAGTAACATCCGGGATGCAGGTATTAGCTGTCATTTGCTTGCCCGGTGACACGATTTGCAAGGAACTTTGCAGATACTGATAATCGCACTCATACTTTGATGCAAAAGGTTTGGAAACGAAACAATGCGATGCACCAGTGTCAAAAAGAACTCTTGCAGGAATATCGTTAACAGGAAGGTTACCCATGATGACATCTGACGAGTCCTCTGCCTGAGCTGCATTCACCATGTTGACCTTGGCGTACTTGGGGTTATGCTTGACCACAACTGTACTTGCCGATCTCACAGGAGGAGGAGGAGGAAGACACCTCTGATTGAAGCATTTGTTGGCATAGTGACCCTTCTGTTGGCACTTGTTGCACATGACCTCTGAAAGCGTACGGTGATACGGAGCACTCGATCTTGGAGCTTGAGACGAAGTCTTGTTCTGAAAGTCAGGGTTGGGTGTGTGGGAAGATCCACTGCCACCTTTGCTCTTCTGATACGGCTGCCGGAACGGGGGAGGAGGAAGCCAATACTTCTGCTGCTTGGCCACTTGAGTAGAGGAAGAAGGAGTAGCATCTCTGACTCGCTTGTTGGAAGCATCACACTTCAGTTGAGCAGCCTCTTGCTTCAATGCCATGTTGTAGAACTCATCGTACCTCAAGGGCTCAAAGAGAACAAGAGCTAGCTGGATTTCTTCTCTGAGACCACCCCTGAACTGGTATGTCATGCTCTTCTCGTCAGGGATGTCCTGCTTAGCAAAGCGGGCAAGCTTCTGAAACAACTTGTTGTAGTCATAGACAGACAAAGAGCCTTGCTTCAGGTTGCGGAATTCCTCACGCTTGCTTTCAACCACGCTCTGAGGAATATGATAAGCTTTGAAGTCTTGACGGAATTCATCCCAGGTAATCACACGGCCTCCTCTGGAATCCTTGTACTGCTGGAACCATTCTGCAACTTGGTCTTTGAGTTGGAAGGAAGCGAACTTGACAAAGTCCTCAGGCCTGACGTTACTGCACTCGAAATGCTTGCATAAGTCCACGAGCCAATCGTCAGCATTAGTTGCCTCAACACAATTGCTGAAGGTCTTTGGCTGGTTAGCAAGGAACTGGTTGAGTGTAGCAAAGTGATTCTGATTGTTGCCTTGGTTGCCTTGGTTTGCTTGGTTGCGCTCTTGAAGAATTTGCATGATCAACTGTGTGTTTGCATTGGTAGCGGCCATCATAGCTTGCCATGCCTCCGGAGGAGGTGGAGGTGGTGGCGGATCCTGATTGATTCTGATTTTGATTGCTGCTCTTAGCGGGAGCCATCCTGAAGAGGGTGACATCCGTTAGCACATTGACAGATAAAATGAAGCTGAATCAAGCGGGTTGAAATTGCAACATATAGTCTTCACATCCGAACATAAGAACGAATGCATTCCACTTGAAATTGTCACATATCCATAAATTGAGAAGCCACTTAGAATTTAGGTAGAGGAATAAATCAACAAGGTACGGAACAAGAACGAATACTCGGTAAGAAATCCCAATCTCAAACCAAATATCCGTGGAAGAAGAACTAGAGCTACAAGAATTCCCACCTATGAAACTCCCGAACCTTTCCGGTTATGCAATCAGGTGTTGGGGATACAGGGGAAGCATAATATCTCACCCAAATCTAGCAAATCCTACATCCAGCTGTATCCATCCTTCAACACATAACTGAGAAAACTTCGGAAACCATCTACCTCAACCTTCGAAAAGCATCCGTTATACAAGTTATGGGAATACTCCCGAACTCCCGCCCCAGTACTGGGTGGCGTCGAGGTTATCTCACCAACAACTACATAAAAGAGATTTTCGATGTCGGCGTACTAAACTCAGGTATTCCAGAATTGCAACGATAAAATTGTGACGACAACACCTCGAAGCTCAACTCCCCGGGACACTGCCACAACCCCTAAATGACAGGAGGCACCAAGAACAATCTTCTCGTCACAAAACCATCGGAGCGATTCCAAGATACCCGCGTGATCCTAATTTTTTTTTGTGAAATTTGAGAAGAGAAGAGTCAAAACTCTACGTCAGGATGCCTTACCAGAGCGATGAAGGGACTGGGGAGTAAAAAGAATTCCTAAACTCTCCGATATATAATTCCTAAATGACTCAAAACATTTTTTTCTAGACTCAACAACGGCTGCTAAAAACGATCAAGCAGTGGGGGCTCCTACGGTCGGGGAAGGCTCTGATACCAACTTGTAACACCCTCGATGCGGCTATATCTCCTACGTGTCGAAGCACGACTTAGAGGCATAACCGCATTGAAAGCAATGTCGCAAGTAAGGCAATCTTCACAACATCCCATGTAAATAGATAATAAAAGGGGAAGGTACATAGTTGGCTTACACTCGCCACATCAAACAAAGTACATAAATAGCATTACATCATTCAATCACTCATGGCCCGACTACGGTGCCAAAATAAAAGATCAACCCAACATGCGACACGGTCCCGATCGCCCCAACTGGGCACCACTACTAATCATCAGGGAAAGACAAATAGTAACGGCGTGAGTCCTCGTCGAACTCCCACTTGAGCTCAAGCGCGTCATCTGGAACGGAGTCATCAGGCCTTGCATCTGGTTTGGAAGTAATTTCTGAGCCACAGGGACTCAGCAATCTCGCACCCTCGCGATCAAGACTATTTAAGCTTATAGGTAAGGCAAGGTAATATGTGGAGCTGCAGCAAGCGACTAGCATATATGGTGGCTAACCTGTTCGCAAAAGAGAGCGAGAAGAGAAGGCAAAGCACGAACAAAGAACTAGAGAACAACCTGCGCAAGCATTACTCCAACACCGTGTTCACTTCCCGGACTCCGCCGAGAAGAGACCATCACGGTAACTCACACAGTTGATTCATTTTAATTAAGTTAAGGTTCACGTTATCTACAACCGGACATTAACAAATTCCCATCTGCCCATAACCGCGGGCACGGCTTTTGAAAGTTCAAATCCCTGCAGGGGAGTCCCAACTTAGCCCATGACAAGCTCTCACGGTCAACGAAGGATATACCTTCTCCCGAGACATTCCGATCAGACTCGGTATCCCGGTTCTACAAGACAACCCGACAAGTTAAAACCAGTCCAGCAACACCGCCCGAATGTGCCGACAAATCCCGATAGGAGCTGCACATATCTCGTTCTCAGGGCACACTCAGATGAGCGCTCCATACAACTAAAACCAAACCTCGAGTTTCCCCGAGGGGGCGCTGAACAAGACTCTAGTTTGGACCAACACTCAGAGGAGCACTGGCCCGGGGGGTTTAAATAAAGATGACCCTTGGGCTCCGGAAACCCAAGGGAAAAAAGGCTAGGTGGCAAATGGTAAAACCAAGGTTGGGCATTGCTGGAGAAGTTTTATCCAAGGCGATTTGCCAAGGAGTTCCCATTATTACCCAACCGCGTAAGGAACGCAAAATTCGGGAACATAACACCGATATGACGGAAACTAGGGCGGCAAGAGTGGAACAAAACACCAGGCGAGAGGCCGAGCCTTCCACCCTTTACCAAGTATATAGATGCATTAAGATAACAAGATCATATAATGATATCCCAACAAGTAAATAATGTTCCAACAAGGAACGACCTCCAATCTTCACCTGCATCTAGCAAGCGCTATAAGAGGGGCTGAGCAAAGTGGTAACATAGCCAATCAATGGTTTGCTAGGACATGGTGGGTTAGAGGTTTGACATGGCAATTTGGGAGGCGTGATAAGCAAGTGGTAGGCATCGTAGCATAGGCATAGCAAAAGAGCGAGCATCTAGCAAAGCAAAGATAGAAGTGATTTCGAGGGTATGATCATCTTGCCTGCAAAGTTGTCAGAGTTGAATGGATCCTAGAAAGCAAACTCAACGGGCTCCTCGTTAGAGAACTCGTCTCCCGGCTCTACCCAAACAATACAAACAAGCAAGAGTAACACAATCAACCACGTGCAAAGCTCAAACAACATGATGCAAACATGGTATGCTATGCGGGATGCGAAATGTGATGCATATGCAAGATTTGACAAGGAATGAATGAACCTGGCCTCAACTTGGAAATCCAAGTGTGCCACTGGAAAGGTGAGGTGATTTCGGTTGAAATCGATATAAAGAACACCGGAATGGGAGACACGGTTTGGAAATGGCAAGCAATTCAAATATGGCACCGGTCTGCGATATACAACAAGTAGCCATCTAAATGCAACAAGTTAAACATTCTATAGCACCCAAACATGGCACAAAATACATGGGAGGGATCCATTCATGAAGCTTAACAAAATATGAACACTGAGCTATGGCCAATTCATCCATTAACAGGTTCAAACAAGCATGGCAAAAGTGCAATTGGTAAACAGGTTTCAGACTTGGTGAAATTAACACTTGTCTGGAATTTCAGATCAGGTAGCACACTTTGGAGCAAGAAAACTAGATGCTACAGGAACTTAACATGGCAAAGCAAGGCATGACATGGAGCTACTCAAAGAGCTTAACAAAAGTCCCTTAGTGACCTTGAGCCAAAAGGGATCAGAAAATACAATTGCAAGCATGTGAACATGGCAAAAACATAATCAGATCACAGACTTAGTGAAAAACTGGAGCATGAAAATCAGATATCAAGTAGGCATGTTTACAAGCTCGATGCACTCACTACAGAGCATGTCATGACAATCTAAGCTTACACCCATCAAGAATAAACATTATACAAGCTAGACATGGCAAGAACAATAACATAGCATGCATGGATCAACTACAACATCCTCGGCAAAATTGCTAACAAGTAGACAATCTGCCCAGATTCACGAAATAGCAAAAGTAGAGCTCGATTGACTCAAGCTAGGGTGCTCCATAATTGCAAACAAAGGCACGGATGGATAGAGCACTACAAGATTAACAAATCATCCTTACTGATCATCCTCAAAAGAGGCACGGATCAGTAGGAAACAACATGAACATATGGCATATTGATAAAAACAGTCCAAGGACTTTGTGGAATTGCCAAGTCCCTGAAATCAGCATTAACAAATGCTCCACTTTGCAAGCTTCTGCTAGTCACCACACACATCACAAAAATACATGGATTGCACCTCTGGAAAGATGGCAAAGCATATAACAAAACTCATGTAGAGCTCAGGGGCATATCATGCACACAATAATCATGGCAAAAATGACAAATAGCTATTTGGAGCAGCAGATCTGACAATTAACTCAAATAGCACTCTTCCAACAGCATTTCGGGCATCAATATGAACTCAAATGAAAATGATGTAATGAGATGAAATGATGCACTCTCTGAGACGAAAATTTTGATATGCCATATGCCCAAAACGGATCTACGGATGCAAAGTTACGGCACAATGAACATGGCAATATAATCTGGGACTTGGGGAAAAAAAGGTCAACCCTAGGGTTTACTGTTCACCCGGATCCGGATCCAGATCGGGCGACGCGCTCTTCGAGGATCGCCGGAGGTCGGCGCCGGAGTTCGGCGAGGAGCTCATCGGAGCCGGACTTGCCGTGGAGGGGGAGGGGGGCCGGTCGCCCGGGTCGCCAGAACGCGGTTGCCGGAGCGCCGCGGTGTCAGCCGGCGGGAGCGGCGCGGCGGGGCGGCGCCGGAGCGAGGTGGCTGCGTCGGGCATCGATGGCGGCTACTCCGGCCGGCGAGGCGGCTCGGCCGCGAGGAGAAGAGGCGGCGGAGGTAGGAGAAGACCCGGGCGGCGGTGGAAGGTGCCCGGGCCGTGGGGGCCGGCCACGGGCCGAGCGGGCCCGCGCGGAGTCGGCGGCGATGTGGGGCGCCCGCTGCCATGTGGCGCGCCCCAGTAGGTCGACGGCGGCGGGCGGACAATGTCCGGACCACAGGATTTTGTCCGGCGGCGGCGGGTGGAGATGGATCTAGGGTTTCGGGGAGAGGAAAACGAGAATTTCGGAGGGGGCGTATTTATAGGCATAGAGGGAGCTAGGAGTGTCCAAATGAGGTGCGGTTTTCAGCCACGTGATCGTGATCGAACGCTCTAGATGATGGAGAGGGTTTTGGGCCAAATTGGAAGGGTGTTGGGCTGCAACACACACGAGGCCTTTTCGGTCCCTCGGTTAACCGTTGGAGCATCAAACGAAGTCCAAATGGTACGAAACTTGACAGGCGGTCTACCGGTAGTAAACCAAGGCTGCTTGGCAAGTCTCGGTCCAATCCGGAAATGTTTAACCCCCACACACGAAAGAAAGGTAGAAATGACCACCGGAGGAGAACGGAGCGCCGGAATGCAAAACGGACAACGGGGAAAATGCTCGGATGCATGAGACGAACAACGTATGCAAATGCAATGCACATGATGACATGATATAAGATGCATGACAATGATAACAACACACGGAGACAAAAACCTGAACCCGAGGAAATAAAATAACTTAGCGCCGGAAACGGCAAGAGTTGGATTACATATTAGGTAAATCATATCCGGGGTGTTACAACTGCAAAGGAACCTTCAGCGGATCCATCCACCCTATCTGGCTTCACTTGTGCTAATCCCATTGTTATTGATGAATCCTTTGATGCAAACTATAAACTGTTTAAGAATCAGAATGGTGAAGTGTTTGCCAGGTATATTGGTACTAACTGCAGGAATGAGCCGCCTATGAAGAAAGTCTGGGTGCCGAAAAGATGTTTGGAGAATCTTCCTGTGAATGTCGTCATGACACCACAAGTGAAGAAGACAAATCCCAGACCATAGGCTTCATATGGCCCAAAGGCTCCATACAGACAGAGGACTCACCTGAGTCGCACTAACGCAAATGTTTTGCAGGGAAACCTTACTCAGGCCTATGAATATGAGCGCGTTTCATCAAACCGCCATGTTCATAAGACCAAAAACTATTCTGCTTATCCTTATGAGTACTATTGTCCACCTGCAAGACTTTTTGCTAGGGCCCCAAAGCCAAAGTTCTCAGATGCTGCACTTAGACTCACTGCTTCGAAGCCACCCTTGAAGATGTGGGTGGCTAAGAAAGCTTAACTCTCTTTTGTCGGGAAAGGTCTCCAGCCGAAAACCAAAATCGTCTGAAGCTACTTCTGGGGACCTTAAACATCTTGTAGGGCGCAAGATCAAATGCCCAAATGGTGTTATTATGTACTTTGTTCCTGAGTCGCTTGCCACTTGCCCTATCAGTCCTAACCTCGATCTAAGCTTTCATAATCCACTTGCTCGTCAAATGTTTATGCTTCACAATTCTCTTCGTGAAGCCTATACCCCTAACTGCACTGTAGGGTACGACACCAGCTGCTTCAGAATGGATTATTGATAGTGGGTGTACTAATCACATGACTGGTAAGCGAAGTCTTCTCATGGACTCAACCTTACGTCCATCTGACAAAAGTCGCATCACATTTGCTGACACTAGTAAAAGCAAGGTATTGGGTCTAGGTAGAGTTGCAATCTCAAAGAATCAACACATGGATAAAGTCATGCTTGTTGAATCCCTTGGTTTCAACTTAATGTCTGTCTCAATGCTTTGCGATTTAAACATGATTGTGATATTTGGAAAATATCGTTGCCTTGTTCTAATGGAATCTGACAAGTCTCTAGTGTTTGAAGGGTATCGGAAAGATGATTTGTACGTGGTAGATTTCTCAGCAGGACCACAACTTGCCGTATGTCTTCTAGCAAAAGCTTCTGAATGCTGGCTCTGGCATCGGAGGCTAGGGCATGCTGGCATGAGGAACCTGCACACCCTTGCAAGGAAGAAGCATGTCATAGGCATCGAGGGCGTCAAGTTCAAGAAGGATCACTTATGCGGTGCCTGTGAAGCAGGAAAGATGACGAGGGCCAAGCATCCCTCGAAGACAATCATGACAACGACTCAACCCTTCGAACTGCTCCACATGGATCTTTTCGGTCCCACTCATTACTCAACTCTTACTACTACTGCTTGTCTCTATGGCTTTGTCATTGTTGATGATTATTCAAGATATACTTGGGTGCATATAATCCTCTACAAGACTGCAGTGCAGGATGTCTTCAGACGCTTCGCCAATCGAGCAATGAACAACTATGGCACCAAGATAAAGCACATCAGAAGTGACAATGGCACTGAATTCAAGAACACTGGCCTAGATACATATCTTGATACCTTAGGCATCACACATGAATTCTCAGCTCCGTACACACCACAGCAGAATGGCTTCGTCGAACGCAAGAACAGAACACTTATTGAAATGGCCCGGACGATGCTTGATGAATACAAGACTCCAAGAAAATTCTAACCGGAAGCCATTGATACTGCATGCCATATCATCAACCGTGTTTATCTTCACAAGGTTCTGAACAAGACATCCTATGAGCTCCTTGCTGGCAAGAAGCCAAATGTCAGTTACTTCAGAGTATTTGGCGCCAGGTGCTGGATCAAGGATCCACATCACACTTCAAAATTTGCACCGAAAGCACATGAAGGCTTTATGCTTGGATATGGAAAGGATTCGCACTCCTACAGAGTCTTCAACCTTTTTCATTATAAAGTGGTTGAAATAGTGGATGTGCGGTTCGATGAGACTAACGGCTCACAAAGAGAGCACTTGCCAAATGTGCTAGATGAAGTTCCATCCAATGAATCAATCAAACTTATGAGAACTGGAGAAATCATACCATCTGAATCTTAGCCTGAAGAGGAACTTATCATCTCCGCACCTGATCAAACTGAAGACAATGCTCAGCCTAAAGACAATCCTTCTAACGATGGCAATGATCAGCAAGAGCAAAATCTTCGTCCTGTACATCCTCGTGTTGCAAATGAAGTACAGATTGAGAGAATAATTGATAGCATCAATGCACTAGGTCCACTCACTCGTTCAAGGGCAACACAGCTAGCAAATTTCTGTGGGCACTTCGCATTCGTCTCAATATCTGAACCCAAGAAAGTTGAAGAAGCCTTCATGGAACCTGAATGGATTCAAGCTATGCAAGAAGAGCTTCAACAGTTTGAGCTGAATAATGTATGGGAACTGGTTAAGCGTCCTGATCCTCGCAAGCACAATATAATAGGCACCAAATGGATATATCGCAACAAGCAAGATGAGCATGGTCAAGTTGTTAGAAACAAAGCTTGTCTCATTGCTCAAGGGTACACTCAAGTTGAAGGGATTGACTTCGATGAAACATTTGCTCCTGTGGCTAGACTTGAAGCCATACGCATACTGCTGGCCTATGCAAAATCATCATAACATTCTTCTGTATCAAATGGATGTGAAGAGCGCTTTTCTCAATGGCAAGATTGAAGAAGTGTATGTTGCACAACCACCTGGCTTTGAAAATCCAAAACATCCTGACATGGTGTACAAGCTCAACAAGGCACTGTATGGCCTCAAACAAGCCCCTCGGGCTTGGTATGACACACTCAAAGACTTTCTGAAGAGCAAAAGCTTCAAATCTGGTTCCCTCGACCCCACTCTCTTCACGAAGACATATGATGGTGAACTGTTTGTGTGCCAAATATATGTGGATGACATTATCTTCGGCTGCACCAATCAGAAATACAGTGAAGAGTTTGGATATATGATGCAAGAGCAATATCAGATGTCCATGATGGGTGAGCTGAAGTTCTTCCTTAGTCTTCAAATACGTCAGCAACGCAACGGCATCTTCATATCTCAAGAGAAGTACCTCAAAGATTGCCTGAAGAAATTTGGGATGCAAGACTGCAAAGGCTTCATGACGCCAATGCCAGCCAAACATCATCTGGGTCCCGACGACAATGGTAAAGAGTTCGATCAAAAGGTATACCGCTCCATGATTGGTTCTTTACTTTATCTATGTGCATCTAGGCCAGATATTATACTTAGTGTTTGCATGTGTGCTCGATTCCAAGCGGCACCAAAGGAATCGCATCACTTAGCTGTGAAGCGAATTCTTTGATATTTGGCTTACACCCCAACACTAGGATTATGGTATCCAAAGGGCTCAGAGTTTGATCTAGTTGGATTCTCGGATGCTGATTATGCTAGTGACAAGGTGGATCGCAAGTCTACATCAGGCACATGTCATTTTCTGGGACGATCACTTGTATGTTGGTCTTCAAAGAAGCAGAACTGTGTATCTCTCTCCACTGCTGAATCTGAATACATTGCTGTTGGATCTTGCTGCGCTCAGCTTCTGTGGATGAAGCAAACACTCAAAGACTATGGCATTCATCTGAAGCAAGTGCCACTCTACTGCGACAACGAAAGCGCCATCAAGATTGCCAACAACCCAGTTCAGCACTCGAAGACAAAGCACATTGAAATTCGTCATCACTTTCTCAGTGATCATGTTGTGAAGGAAGATATTGATATCATACACGTCAACACTGAAGAGAAATTGGCAGATATCTTCACCAAGCCCTTGGATGAGAAGAGATTTTGCAAGTTACGGTGTGAGCTAAATATCTTGGAATCCTCAAATGTCCTGTGATCAGGCACACATCCTAACACTTATGCATATTGATGACTTAGATGTGCAACACACGAAGTAAAGTATATCTTCAATCAATGAAGACTTACATTCTAAGTGTGAATACATTAATGTGGAATTTGACTTCGGAGCGCCATGATAATTGTGCACCGTGTCTGGGTCTAATACTTCCTATACGGTGGGTAACGCCACCACCAAATTCTTCTGTTTGAAGTGTTTTACCCATGGCGTTACATTTGCTATGTCTTCACATTTTGTTTGTCTTCATTCTCAACTTGTCTTCATGATTATCTTCACTATGTTGATGTGATTGTCTTTCTCATATATATATATATGTATATGTATATATATACTAGTGTTCTGTCCTCTACAACATTCACTTATAGTTACGTCTTCTTGTTGAATCTTTTGAACTAAGTGAATGTGATCGGACCCTAACCTCTCTATGATTTCTATCTCAAACTCTATCTCTCCAAATCATATGCATTCTCTTGAAACTGTCGAATGTCTTCTCTGCGTCCTTGTCAGCAGAAGATACAGAGACAAATATTAAGTCCGCTTTCAATGCTAATTCCTTTCACCTGAAACCCGGAGAAGTGGGAACGACCACCCGACAATCCAGGCGTGCGTGGGAACGTGGAACAACTTCTGATATGTTGCATGATGGCCACGTGTCCTTCAGATGTGAATCGCCAGGGGCACCTGTGTAATAACACTGTGCCGTCCCTGACCCTATAAATACACGCCTCACCACAGTCATTATCCTTTCTTCCACTCTCGCACAAACCCTAGCGCCACCGCTAGCCCTCGACGATGCCGGCGACGAAGCGCTTAGCTGCCGCGACCTCTCCGACGCCGTCTTCACGTCGGCCGCGGACATCATCTTCTCCGCCGTCGCCGTAGGTGTCCTCCGTCGCCAAGTTAGGGCACGGACGATCGAACTGCTTGGCCTCCTCTCCCACTCCGTCTAGCAGTTCTTCGTGTGGTAAATAAAACTTCCTTTTTACGGCCCCTTTGATCCTATAGACTCATCACTTTCTGCCACAAGAAGTTTCTATTCACACAAGTTGGGTCTATTTCATACTACATCTCATAATATGCCTAGTATGTTCACTTATGCTTCACAAAGTAGTTAGATTCCTCACTTGTACTTATTCATGGATTCGTACAAATCTGGAACCAACTCTCTATCTATGAGTGAATGTCTTCACACTATGAGGTCAATGTCCTCTAAACTGATTTATCTTCAAAATCTTCTGAGAATGCATATGACCTCTTCCCCTTCCCTCGCACCTTAATGCTGTCACATGTACATGTCCGTGGGAGAATCCCTTGGTTCTCATAGTCTGCATTCATTTGCAGAATTCTTACAGCATCATATAAATTCTCCCGAAGTCAGTTCTTATTTGTCCAGCAAGCGAAAGCCTTTGAAGCCTTTGAACGTGTTGAAGCCATTCAGTTTGAAGTTCATGGCTGCAGAGAAATCAGTAAGGAAGGGTGGCAGACAGCGTCGTGGGGGAACGTCAAGAGATTTGCCTGATGACCTCTCATAGCTTTACAAGACAGATCCTGAAGAGGATTACAATCAGCGCAAAACCCGAATCCAATGGATTCGAAGATATTGGGCAGAACAATGGTTCAAGTATAGGTTTGTAACCCAGGAATATGCTGAGAAAAATGCCATCAAGCGACCATGGGGAGACATCCTATACAGAAATCTTCAACCCAGGTCCAGAGATGAAGCCATTGAACAAGGCTTCTATCCCTGCATGGTCCATGGACCACAGCCTGCGGATGCACACCCATCGTAATTGCTATGGTGTCGTGACGACAATCTGTTCAAGTGCAACTTCCAGTTTGCCAAGAATTCGGGAAAGCAAAACAAGAAGTCATGGGGACTTGACTTCAACCCTGGCCCTTCTGCACCCCGTGCCGATGGCACCCACGAAGCTGAACCCAATCTTGTTGGGCCCTTCTACAACCTGGAAGGTCTCATCACTCATATCATGGTTCAAGGGACAGCCGTGGATGAGCCTGCAGATGACGCTGAATCTGATGAAGCGCCTGCACCGCCAAAGCCAAAGAAACTGAAGAAGCCTAAAGCTTCAAAGCCTGCCTCAGCACCAAAAATCTCACGGGCAAAGCCACTGGCTACTGCACCTCCTGAAGACAGTGTGCAGTCTGAAGATTTGTCACGCATCTCCAAGCCCTCGAGAGTAAAGATGCCTTTGCAACACACCAGCCAAGAACTGACTGCTGCTGCTATTCTACGCAACGACGTCATTGATCTGTCCAGCGATGAAGATCTTGCAGATGACGCTCTTGAGCAACTGATCAAGAGCAAAGAAGAAGCAGAAATCTTCAATGATTTGCCTCTCTTTGACGTGGCAATCATCCACAACTTCATTGATGAGTGGTTTGACATGCCCAACCTTAGCTTTGAAGATCTGCAACTTCCAATTGGCCTCAGTGTCGCCTTCCATGGCGCCATTGCTTCAGAGCTAGCTCTAGCTCAGCGCATCATTGAACTGAAGCAAAAGATCGACTTTGAGAAAGCTCAGTTCAAGAAGCACATGGCCAAGCTCAGCGTGCAAGAGGTGAAAAACTTCAAGATTATGCTGCACGAGCTCAAGGAAGCCTTTCTCAAAAAACATGCAGAAGCTCAAGGTTCTCGTGAACGCATGAAGAGCCTGGCTGACAAGTGTGTGCAAGTCTACAATAAGGCTGAGAAGCGCAAGGCTCTTGGTCATCCTGGCATCGATCCCAGGATGGCTGCAAAGAAGAAGAAGAAGCCAGCTGTGGCCGAACCCGAAGCACCAAGGCAGGAAGCACATCCCATTGTCTTCCCAGCCAGCATGACTGGCTTGAAGCCAATGGTCAGGTCAACCGCTTCAGAACTGAAGAAGACGAGGACTGCTGAGGCTGAAGCGAGAAAGAGGAAACATCCTGAAGCCTCTGATGCTGCTCCCTCCAAGAAGCGCAAAACCAAGAAGGATCGGGCTGCTCCCACAGAGCCCTTAGTTGTTGAACCTATCTCAATGGTTCGCCCTGCATCTAAACATCAAGAGCACCACTGATTGTCCATGAGTCTGCTTCCACAGAGGCTCATGAAGCTGAAGACATTCCAGCAGTTGATTCCACCGCTGCTGAAGACATTGGTCACCATGACAATGTTGAAGATGATGTAGTTCTTCCTCAGATCGAGCACCAACTGGTATCATCGCCTGTGCTTACGCACATCGAACTCATCAGCATTGGTCGTCCTCTGACGCCAATTGCTCAGGATGCATCATGGGCTGATCACCCACAACAACAAGACACCCCGAGTACTCCCCAACAAAAAGTCACACCACCCCGGCAAGAAGAACAAGATGACTTTGAGGCCCAGCCAACTCCATCTCCAAAGGCGTCACCAGCGTTACGCAGGCTTCGCAAAGGACCAAGGTCTCAAGTCCCTCTTTCGAGCGTTCCAGAAGGAGAAGTGCCCCACCAATCTGTTGCACGTCAAGTGTTTCCAGATGCCACTCCTACTGTGAATGTCTCCGAGTCTGAGGCTAAAGCTGCTGAAGACATTCCGGCTGCATCAGCCGACGACACACAAGAAGAAGAACGTGTCCCTACTCCCCCCATTACTGAAGAAGCTGTTCTCGAGGAGAACGTGTCTGTGCCCGACCCTCCAGCTCATCAAGTGGAGGTTGAGAATCTTGAGGCTGCCACCCCCAACACAAATGAAGCCAATGACGTAGTCATGGCTGAAGCAAATGTGGAACCTGCACCAACCAATGTGCCAGAAGTCAATGAAGCCAATGATGCAACTACTCCTGAAGCCTCTGTTGTGCAGCCTAACGCCTCTGTTGCCACTGCTCCTGTTCTTGCACCTGCTGCTGGTCCTCAGTTTGACTATCACGTTGAGCACAGGCCTCAGGTACTGAAGCCAATGCCAAGGTTGCCCAGGTTTCCAGGTCCTGCATCGGCACCCGGATCTTTTAATGTCAACGGCTTCAAAGCAGACAACACCTTCTTCAATAGCGCCAAGAACCCCTACTCAAGGGAAAGAATATCTTCTGATCGGTTCTGGAGCTATCCGCAGCGAAGTTATTACTCATGCATTCTGTACAATCAAGGTCGCATTTTCCCTCATATGCATCTTGACACTGAAGCCATAACTGGTCTGCCTTGCTTGGAAGAAGCTCTGGATTGCTTCAAAGAGTCTGGATTGTTGCCGTTCGTCACCGACAAAGAGCACTGGAACGAAGAATTGCTGCTCCAATTCTATGCCACTCTTCACATTCGTGGCTACAACAGAGATCCGAAGACTTGGGTCCTTGAGTGGATGACCGGAAATGTTCATCACGAAGCCAAAGCCTTTGATATCATTGAGCTCACTGGTCTGCCCACTCCTGGAGATCTTTATGAACCTGGTTGTCAGCTTCACAGTGCAGCTATGGAGAGCATCTTTCAGAAGCCTGAACCAAACATGAGTCGGATGCTTAGCATGATGAAGCCTTTGCCTCCAGATGCTGCATATCCTAAGGAGTTCTTTGTTGAAGACCTTGAGTATCTGCCACGCACTATCTATCACATTATAAGGCGAACTCTCTGCCCATCAAAGGACATTCTCCACATGCAAAGCTGGAAGGTGCAATGAAGACTTTGGTCTTTCATATTCTTCACGGCAAATGCTTCAATGCACAAGACTTCTTCATCCGCCAACTTGCTGCATCAGGATCTGATCTTTTTGGCTTGAAGTTTTACGCTCCATGGATAATGCGGCTGATCAAACTACACTCAGCTGTCTCATATCAGCCCTCTGCTCGCAATCACCGGATCTTTCTGCCTGACGTTGATATGTCCGTTGAAGCCATCTATCCAGAGCCTGCCAAGGAGCCTCTTAGTCTTCAGAATGCTGAGCATCAAAGCTTCTCTCAAAACATTGAAGGAGTTGAAGCAGTCACTCGTGTTTATCCTCTGGCTGGTACTACACGTGCACCTCATCGTGCCCTCACTGAAGCCACTGAAAGCACCATTGCCCAACGGCCCAAGAAGCGATCTCGTGTTCTCAATGACCGAGAGCTTCTGGTTGCCCTTCATCAGAAACAGGATAGGCATCATGACTGGCTGAAGCGCCAAATGCAAAGCCTCTTGGTGGACGTAAACAGGATTCGCAATCTTGCCACCAAGAATGCCTTTGTTGCCCATGAAACCTGTTGGCGTACATGGAAAGGACTGACGCTTATGTGCTCTGAGGATGATCTTCAAGAGGATGGCTTCTCTGAACGCTTCAAGTTTGACTCCACACCTCCAAGAAGGACTGTGCTGCCACAAACTCCGTCTCTTGAAGACTCTGAGTTCTCTTCCTCCGCGGCAACTGTGAATGCCAGAGTGATCGATGACGAAGATGATGCTACTTCACCGCCCCCTACTTCTGCACGCATCCACACTGCCCCGAGTTCGTCTGCACCGCCTAACAACACCGACGACCTTGCTGCTTCACCTACTCCTCATGGGAACGAGTAGATGCTCTATGTCTTCAAACCTTTTTGGTCCTTACTGACAAAAGGGGGAGAAGCATATGAGTTTGATAGTCTTCAAGCGGGTCCATATGGGCGGGGCGGTTGCTTTATATTTTGCCTAGTGTTTACAACTCTCGTTTTGATACATTTGGTTCTTTGAGTTGTAACACTTAAACTCGATGGTCGTCTGCTACTTATTTGCTATTTTGTGATGCGATGATAAATTCCGCATGTGCGACGATAAATTCCGCACTTAGATCATTTTGCAGACGTCCATTTTTCATTATGCATGTCATTATCTTCACATACTTTTCATGCATGATGAATTGTCATCATAAGTTGAAGAGGATCTCCACAAGTACAACCTGCCATGTGCATTTGCATTCCAAAAGCAAATTACTTATATGCGCATCTTCAGGGGGAGCCCTTACAACTTATGAAGACAATCCCCTATCCTTAACAATTTCACATATTATATTCCCCGTTGAAAACTTCAACTAGTTTGTCATCAATCACCAAAAAGGGGGAGATTGTAAGTGCATCTAGTGCCACCCCTAGTTGGTTTTGGAGTATTGACGACAAACCTAGTTGAGGGACTAATGTGTTTGTGAGAATTGTAGGATAACACAGGTAGAAGTCCCTCATTGATTTGGTTTTCCTACCAGAGATGACCCCTAAAAATGTATGAAGACATTGAAGTCAAAGGTGGTATGTGAAGACATTCACATTGAAGACTATGACAAGAGAAGACATCGCGTGAAGACTATGGAGCGCGAAGACTTAGCAGTTTCGTCGTTCTCTGTTTTTCTTTGTTGAGTCATAGGAACCACCTTACTGTTAAGTGGGGTCCAAGAGAACCAGTCAGAATGACTGAAGTGATGCTTAACCAAAATCCTATGTCTTCGAGTGAAGACTATGAGAGCAAATCTTGTCCAGAGTTGGATAAGTCAGCCTTGCTTGTAGCCCAAGTAAAGTTGCCATGTGTGTTTGAAATCTGACCGTTGGAACACGTGTTAGTTCCTTAGTGACCCAGGGTCATTTCGGACAAATCAGGTCGGGTTGCCTAGTGGCTATAAATAGCCCACCCCCTACAACCATAAACGGTTGGCTGCTCAGAGTTAAAGCATGGCTTTTGTCATTTGAGAGCAACCCACTTCGAAGCCTTTGAGAGAGAATTCCTTGCGAGGATAAAGCCCTAACCACCCAGAGCCAAAGAGTGTTAGGCATCACTTAAGTCTTCCTGTCTGTGTGATCTGAAGACTTATTACACTTGAGGAATGTGAATCCTCCAGCCGGTTAGGCTTCACGTTCTGAGCATCCAAGAGTCATTGTGGATCGCCGGTGAACGAAGTCTGTGAAGGTTTGGAAGACTACCTTGAAGACTTACCAGAGTGATTGGGCGAGGACTGGGTGTCCTTAGCTCAAGGGGAATAAGGTGAAGACGAGGTCTTCTGAGTTGAATCTCAGCCTCCCTAACCAGACGTATAGTTGTCACAGCAACTGGAACTGGTCCAACAAATCATTGTCTTCAACGAGTCACTGGTTTCATCCTTCCCTTCCCTTTACTTACTGTTGGTCCTTGTGAAGTCATTGTACGATTGCATCACCATTTGGCTTCACTGAGTGATTACTTGTTCTGATTGGCTTCACAATATCTTCCTACCTGATCCTTACTGCCTAGCTGCTATTAGTCATTATGCTTTCACTTCATTGAATACTTGACTATGGTTTGCCTAGTGTAGTCTACCTTCCGCTGCATGGTAATAGGTTTATTTCTATCGTTTGTCTTTGAAACTTACATGTTTTGAAGACTTTCATAAAAATCGCCTATTCACCCCCCTCTAGTCGATCACTAGCACTTTCAACTGGGCCCTTATCCCGGGCACGGCTATCGATAGATTAAACACACACTCTGCAGAGGTTAGCAGCACACTGTACCCACACCACGGAACCCATGGTCTTGCACTCCCATACGTGCGGACACGGTGTTCCGACAAAACCGATCTACTGCCATGACACTTCCCGGCCACTCCGACCAACTCCCCTTTGGGCTAAGTCCTGGGTGGCCCCGTGCCTACCAAAGGCACCAACGACCACCGTCGTGGCAAAACGGTCCCAAACGGGGACATGAGCTCAAACCAGACATGGGCACACAAGGCTTATGCCGTCCTACCTGGCCAAGGTAGCGCCCACGCATAACCTTCCCTCGCGGGAGGCACCGGTGAGAGGCATGACAATAGACCCAGTTAGGACCCCCCCTAGGGTAAGCGTGGTTGCACTGGTCAGATCGATATGGTGGAACCATGACTCAGCCAACAATTGTTCAAGTTCAATTTAATCCGGTTAAACTTGAATGCAATATGCTGAGCCATGATAAAATAACATGATGCAACTACAATGCATGAACATGATATCAAAATAAGCATGGAGGTGCAACATAATCAACGAGCAGAACAACAACATTCAATCATTTATCCAGATGAGCATGGCATACTGACGAGCATGAATATCACAACTAGAACACTACTCATAGCATAACATGACCACTAGCATCAACATAAATAACATGCAAGAACATACCGATAAAACTACCATGCGATTATTTAATCAACTGGATGCAAAGGAACATGCATAACAACGGTACTTGGAACCGACGATAGTCAGGCACCGAAGACCATCACCAGCATGTACTACTACCAAACATGGTCCACAAGAAAGTAATACTAGCATGAAAAGCATAATAACAGAGCGCAAGAAAACATAGCATGACGGTAAACATCGATCCATAAGAATAACCGAAATAAAAACAGCAGTAGCAAAACAATCAAACAGTTATTAAAGATTCAAGTTGGAAACCAATGCTTCTACATGGCTATCATACAAATGGTGGTTGTGGCTTGCCTGGGGATGGAGAAGCTTCCGGGAAGAAGTGCGGAATGACCGCGGAAGGAATCGCCGGAAAGGGTACTCTCTCGAAGGGGGCTGATTGGGGCAAGGGCAAAATGGTCATTTTCAGAATGGTGAAACATAGTGAAAAAGGTTCCATCAAAACAGGCTCGATGAAACGAAGAAGTGGGCATTGGATTCACCTCATTCGGAGTTACGGTTGCGGAGATATGAGGTGTGGAACATGAAGGACCAATCTGTGAATATTTTCATCACCAACAGGTCCCTGAGCGGATAAGGCAGAGGCGGTTTTAAAAAAATACGCTTTCCAGAGAGGAAAGTGTACTTGCGGCCGAAGAAGAAAAGGAATACGCTTTCGGTTAAGGGAAAGCGTACTCCGTGGCGTACGTCTCCACTTAACCACGTCAGCGGCGCAGGGTCAACGCGGGGCTGGCTCCTGGCTCGCTTACAGGTGGGTCCCGCGACACTCTCTCTCTCCTCCCGCTGGTCTCCTTCTTCCTCTCGACAGAAGCAGGGAGAGGCGAGGCCGTGCGCCGCCGGCGATGGCCCAGGCAGCTCCGGCCGTCCCCGGTGGAGATGGGACCACCGGAGGGCGCGGAACGTAGTGCTCCTCCCTCCTGGAGCAGCAAAAGGCGCTGGGGAGGCCTGGAGTGACGGCGGCTCGCGGAGGCCGAGGGCAACGGCGGCAGTTGATCTTGGGGCACGCGGCCACGGGCGCTCCGGCGATGAAACGAGGAGTTTGGGAGGGGCGCCGGACTCCGGGGAAGATGATGGTGTGGTCAGGGAGTGGATAGGGCTTGGGCTTTGGGCTAATTTAGGAGGTCCGAGGCAGCGGCCATGGCGGCCATGGGAGGGACAGAGAGCTCTTTGAGCTCGGGAGAGAAGCAGGGCGGGGTCCTGGGAGGTGGAGGAGTGGCTTGGTGAGGTCGGGGCACCTCGGGGTGGGCTTAAATAGCCGAGGCAAGGCGGTTCGAGCTCGGTTGCCACCACGGACGCGTGTCCGGCGTCGCGGACGCGTGTGCTCGCGGCCAAGCTCGAACGGCGACGAGGGAGAAGTTGACGAGGGTCACGGAGACGAGAGGGGCTCGGGGACAACAGAGGGAAGAAGCCACGTCGCCATTAATACCTTGTCGGCACTGTGCGCCCGTGGACGCGCGACGTCTAGCTCTGACGAGGAGGCTTGGAGAGGGGGCAACAGGTCGAGGGCGACGTCAGAGGGAGGGGGAGTCAGGTAGGCACCAGCGGACATGCGAGCTCCGTCGATGCAGAACTGGCCGGCGTGTCCCGACGCCCAGAGCACGTCCAACGCTGCCAGCGCGCGTGCAAACGACGCGGTCACCACTATGACCGGCACGGACGGGACACAAGAGGCAGGGAAACGTTGTCTAGTGTTTAGTCCTTACATACTAGAGGCCGAGGGAGGTGATGGATCACGCAGAAGTGCCAATGAGAGATGTGAGTGATCGCCTTAAGTTTGATGTATTAGTTTTGGCTAAGTACTGCTGATCAACAGGAACTTGATTGAGTCAAACGGAGTTGTCTGGGGTGATTAAGATAGGAAGGACTACGCTCCTGTGAATTTTGGATGGAAATGGACCAATAATTAATATAGTTGCTTTATAACTAAGTAATCTGGTCCAGAATGAAGATCATGATGGTGCACTCAAATGGAGAAGCCACTTGAGCTGAAATTTGGCAAGGCATTATGATTTGGACATATAGAGATTCTGTGATACTTTCATACCAATTGGATTCACAAAAATGGTACTTCCTTCATAGCTATTCTCTCTGTCTAGAAACTTGCAGAAATTCTAGAGGAATATTGGCTAGATGAAATATGCCCAAATTGGATAGAGATAGGTTATACGGATAAGATAAGGCCTAGGAATTTTTTTAGACATAATGGAGCAAGATAAAATATAGTTGCTTCACTAACTAAAAATTTGGGCAGAAACAAAGATTTGAAGCTGTGCTCACATGGAGGCATTACATGAGCTCAAATCTTGCGGATAGCTATTATATGATGATATTGAGGTCATGCATAAATTTAAACTTATTTGGATATGCCTAGCTAGTACTTCCTTCACAACCAATTCCCTTAGACAGGAACTTTGAAAAATTGCTGAGGAATATTTACTAGGAAAATTAAGTTGAAATTTGTCGTGGGGCAATTATTTGGACATGAAAAGGTGTACAAGAAGTTTGGGGTCAATTGGAAAAATATAAATGACACTTGCTTCACAATCTGCCACTCAGGACAGAATAGGAATAGAATTAATTGATCATGATGGGAAACATGGCCAATGAAATATTTTGCCATATTTGAGAAAGATATGACCCAAAAAAATTATTAGAATTATTTGGGAATTTTAGGAGTGATAGAAATATAGGTTGCTTCACAACCTAGGGCAAATTGAGTTATTCCTTTAATAGAAAAGGAATATTCCCAATAAAAAGAATATTGGGATTTGGGCTAGGATGAAAATGGAAAGGTATAGGGAAGGATTTGAGGTTGACAAGCCACTCTGGAAGCAAAGAAGAGGTCATCTTCTTCAGTTTCCAGACCACAAAGCCACGGAGCAAGAAAACTCGAGCAAAAATCTCAGAAAAACAAATGAAAAAGAAAGGGCCAAAAATCAGGCTGTGACACCTATGCCTCAGCCATAGGTTCTATATAGTATGCTATGTTGTGTACCAAACCTATTGTGTACCTTGCCATAAGTTTGGCAAGGGGGTACAATATTGATCCAGGAGTGTATCACTTGGCAGCAGTCAAAATTATCCTTAGAAGACTAAGGAGATATTTCTCGGTTATGGAGGTGATAAAGAGTTCGTCGTAAAGAGTTATGCCCATGCAAGCTTTTACACCGATCCGGATGACTCTGAGTCTCAATCTAGATACATATTGAAAGTGGTAGCAATTAGCTAGAGTAGCTCCATGCAGAGCATTGTAGACATAGAAAATTTGCAAAATACATACGGCTCTGAATGTGACAGACTCATTGACTAAGCTTGTCTCACAAGCAAAATATGATCACACCTTAGTACTCTTTCGGTGTTAATCACATAGCGATGTGAACTAGATTATTGACTCTTGTAATACCCTTTGGGTATTAGTCACATGGCGATGTGAACTAATCACATGGTGATGGGAACTATTGGTGTTAAATCACATGGCGATGTGAACTATATTATTGACTCTAGTGGAAGTGGGAGACTGAAGGAAATATGCCCTAGAGGCAATAATAAAGTTGTTATTTATATTTCCTTATATCATGATAAATGTTTTTTATTCATGCTAGAATTGTATTAACCAGAAACTTAGTACATGTGTGAATACATAGACAAAATAGAGTGTCCCTAGTATGCCTCTACTTGACTAGCTCGTTAATTAAAGATGGTTATGTTTCCTGACCATAGACATGTGTTGTCATTTGATGAACAGGATCACATCATTAGAGAATGATGTGATGGACAAGACCCATCCATTAGCTTAGCATACTGATCATTTAGTTTTATTGCTATTGCTTTCATCATGACTTATACATGTTCCTCTGACTATGAGATTATGCAACTCCCGAATACCGGAGGAACACCTTGTGTGCTATCAAATGTCACAACGTAACTGGGTGAATATAAAGATGCTCTACAGATGTCTCCGAAGGTGTTTGTTGGGTTGGCATAGATCGAGATTAGGATTTGTCACTCCGTGTATCGGAGAGGTATCTCTGGGCCCTCTCGGTAATGCGCATCACTATAAGCCTTGCAAGTAATGTGACTAATGAATTAGTTATGGGATGTAGCATTACGGAACGAGTAAAGAGACTTGCCAGTAACGAGATTGAACTAGGTATTGAGATACCGATGATCGAATCTCAGGCAAGTAACATACCGATGACAAATGGGATTGGGCTTGGGGGGCGCGTGCCTCCACCTGGCCACTGCCTCCTCCTCGTTTGCCATGTCGTGGACCCATGGGGGGACCCCCTTTCCTTGTTCTCCACCCTCTCTTTCCACCTTCTCCTTCTTGGAATAGGAAAGGGGGAGGGGGAATCCTACTTGGACCGAGAGTCCAAGTAGGACTTGAAGGAAATATGCCCTAGAGGCAATAATAAAGTTGTTATTTATATCTCCTTATATCATGATAAATGTTTATTATTCATGCTAGAATTGTATTAAGCGGAAACTTAGTACATTTGTGAATACATAGACAAACAAAGTGTCACTAGTATGCCTCTACTTGACTAGCTGGTAAATCAAAGATGGTTAAGTTTCCTAGCCATGGACAAAGAGTTGTCATTTGATAAACGGGATCACATCATTAGAGAATGATGTGATTGACAAGACCCATCCGTTAGCTTAGCACGATGATTGTTTAGTTTACTGCTATTGATTTCTCCATAACTTTTACATGTTCCTGCGACTATGAGATTATGCAACTCCTGAATACCGAAGGAACACTTAGTGTGCTATCAAACGTCACAACGTAACTAGGTGACTATAAATATTCTCTACATGTGTCTCCGATGGTGTTTGTTGAGTTGGCATAGATCGAGATTAGGATTTGTCACTCCGTGTATCAGAGAGGTATCTCTGGGCCCTCTCGGTAATGCACATCACTATAAGCCTTGCAAGAATGTGACTAATGAGTTAGTTACAGGATGTAACATTACGGAACGAGTAAAGAGACTTGCCGGTAACGAGATTGAACTAGGTATTGAGATACCGACGATCGAATCTCGGGCAAGTAACATACCGATGACAAAGGGAACAACGTATTTTGTTATGCGGTTTGACCGATAAAGATCTTCGTAAAATATGTAGGAACCAATATGAGCATCTAGGTTCCGCTATTGGTTATTGACCGAAGATGAGTCTCGGTCATGTCTACATAGTTCTCGAACCTGTAGGGTCCGCACGCTTAACGTTCTGTGACGATCGGTATTATGAGTTTATGTGTTTTGATGTACCGAAGTTGTTCGAAGTCCCGGATGAGATCACGGACATGACAAGGAGTCTCGGAATGGTCGAGACATAAAGATCGATATATTGGAAGCCTATTTTTGGACATTGGAATGGTTCCGGGTGAGTTCGGGCATATATCGGAGTACTGGGAGGTTAACGGAACCCCCCGGGAAGTATATGGGCCTTATTGGGCCATAGTGGGAGAGAGGAGAAGGGAGCCTAGGAGGGGGCGTGCCCCTGATGGGGAACGTAGTAATTTCAAAAATTTCCCACGCACACGCAAGATCATGGTGATGCATAGCAACGAGAGGGGAGAGTGTTGTCCACGTACCCTCGTAGACCGAAAGCGGAAGCGTTATGACAACGCGGTTGATGTAGTTGTATGTCTTCACGATCGACCGATCCTAGTACCTAATGTACGACACCTCCGCGATCTGCACATGTTCAGCTCGGTGACTTCCCACGAACTCACGATCTAGTAGAGTGTCGAGGGAGAGCTTCGTCAGCATGACGGCGTGATGAAGGTGATGATGAAGCTACCGGCACAGGGCTTCGCCTAAGCTCTACGACGATATGACCAAGGTGTATTATGGTGGAGGGTGGCACCGCACACAGCTAAGAGATCAATGATCAACTTGTGTGTCCATGGGGTGCCCCCTCCCCGTATATAAAGGAGTGGAGGAGGGGGAGGGCCGGCCCTCTACTATGGCGCGCCCTGGGGAGTCCTACTCCCACTGGGAGTAGGATTCCCCCCTTCCATGTAGTAGGAGTAGGAGAGAAGGAAGGGGAAGAGAGAAAAGAAGGAAGGAGGGGGCGCTGCCCCTCCCCCTAGTACAATTCGGACTAGGCCTTGGGGGGCGCGCGGCCTGCCCTAGGCAGCCCCTCTCTCTCCCCTAAAGCCCAATAAGGCCCATTGTTAGACTATGAAGATACAAGATTGAAGACTGCGTGTGCGTAGGATTTTTTTGAAATTACTGCGTTCCCCAACAGTGGCATCCGTGCCAGGTCTATGCGTAGATGTTATATGCACGAGTAGAACACAAAGGAGTTGTGGGCATGGGTATATACATATTGCTTGCCGTCACTAGTTGATTCTTGATTCAGCGGTATTGTTGGATGAAGCGGCTCAGACCGACATTACTGATACGTCCATTTTGCATCATGCTTTTATATCGATATTTATTGCGTTATGGGCTGTTATTACACATTATGTCACAATACTTATGCCTATTCTCTCTTATTTTACAAGGTTTACATAAAGAGGGATGCTACCTCTTGAGCACTTGCGTTGGTTTTCCCTTGAAGAGGAAAGGGTGGTGTAGCAAAGTAGCTTAAGTATTTCCCTCAGTTTTTGAGAACCAAGGTATCAATCCAGTAGGAGGCTACGCGCCAGTCCCTCACACCTACACAAAACAAATAAATCCTCGCAACCAACGTGATAAGGGGTTGTCAATCCCTGCACAGTCACTTACGAGAGTGAGATCTGATAGATATGATAAGATAATATTTTTGGTATTGTAATGATAAAGATGCAAAGTAAAATAAAAGGCAATGAAAATAACTAAGTGTTGGAAGATTAATATGATGAAGATAGACCCGGGGGCCATAGGTTTCACTAGTGGCTTCTCTCAAGAGCATAAGTATTTTACGGTGGGTGAACAAATTACTGTTGAGTAATTGACAAAATTGAGCATAGTTATGAGAATATCTAGGTATGATCATATATATATATAGGCATCACGTCCGAGATAAGTAGACCGACTCCTGCGTGCATATACTACTATTACTCCACACATCGACCGCTATCCAGCATGCATCTAGAGTATTAAGTTCATAAGAACAGAGTAACGCTTTAAGCAAGATGACATGATGTAGAGGTATAGACTCATGCAATATGATGAAAACCCCATCTTGTTATCCTCGATGGTTACAATACAATACGTGCCTTGCTGCCCCTACTGTCACTGGGAAAGGACACCGCAAGATTGAACCCAAAGCTAAGTACTTCTCCCATTGCAGGAAAGGTCAATCTAGTAGGCCAAACCAAACTGATAATTCGAAGAGACTTGCAAAGATAACCAATCATAAATAAAAGAATCCAAAGAAGATTCAAATATTGTTCATAGATAAACTTGATCATAAACCCAGAATTCATCGGTCTCAACAAACACACCGCAAAAGAAGATTACATCGAATAGATCTCCACAAGAGAGGGGGAGAACTTTGTATTGAGATCCAAAGAGAGAGAAGAAGCTATCTAGCTAAGAACTGTGGACCCAAAGGTCTGAGGTAAACTACTCACACTTCATCGGAGAGGCTATGGTGTTGATGTAGAAGCCCTCCGTGATCGATGCCCCCTCCGGCGGAGCTCCGGAACAGGCCCCAACATGGGATCTCATGGATACAGAAAGTTACGGTGGTGGAATTAGGGTTTTGACTCCGTATCTGATCGTTTGGGGGTACGTAGGTATACATAGAAATAATAATAATACTTCAAGCATACTAACTAAGCAATTATGTCTCTTCAAAATAACATGGCCAAAGAAAGTTATCCCTACAAAATCATATAGTCTGGCTATGTTCTTGATGACCCACAAGTATAGGGGATCTATCGTAGTCCTTTTGATAAGTAAGAGTGTCGAACCCAACAAGGAGCAGAAGGAAATGATAAGCGGTTTTCAGCAAGGTATTCTCTGCAAGTACTGAAATAAGTGGTAACAGATAGTTTTGTGATAGGATAAATTGTAACGAGCAACAAGTAACAAAAGTAAATAAAGTTCAGCAAGGTGGCCCAATCCTTTTGTAGCAAAGGACAAGCCGAAACAAACTCTTACAATAGGAAAAGCGCTACTGAGGACACATGGGAATATCGTCAAGCTAGTTTTCATCACGTTCATATGATTCGCGTTCGATACTTTGATAATTTGATATGTGGGTGGACCAGTGCTTGGGTGCTGTTCTTACTTGAACAAGCATCCCACTTATGATTAACCTCTATTGCAAGCATCCGTAACTACAACAAAAGTATTAAGGTAAACCTAACCATAGCATGAAACATATGGATCCAAATCAGCCCCTTACGAAGCAACGCATAAACTAGGGTTTAAGCTTCTGTCACTCTAGCAACCCATCATCTACTTATTACTTCCCAATGCCTTCCTCTAGGCCCAAATAATGGTGAAGTGTTATGTAGTCGACGTTCACATAACACCACTAGAGGCTAGACAACATACATCTTATCAAAATATCAAACGAATACCAAATTCACATGACTACTCATAGCAAGACTTCTCCCTTGTCCTCAGGAACGAACGTAATTACTCACAAAGCATATTCATGTTCATAATCAGAGGGGTAATAATATGCATATAGGATATGAACATATGATCTTCCACCAATTAAACCAACTAGCATCAACTACAAGGAGTAATCAACACTACTAGCAACCTACTAGCACCAATCCCGGACTTGGAGACAAGAATTGGATACAAGAGATGAACTAGGGTTTGGAGATGAGATGGTGCTGGTGAAGATGTTGATGGAGATTGCCCTCTCCCGATGAGAGGAGCGTTGGTGATGATGATGGTGATGATTTCCCCCTCCCGGAGGGAAGTTTCCCCGGCAGAACAGCTCTGCCAGAGCTCTAGATTGGATCCGCCAAGGTTCCGCCTCGTGGCGGCGGAGTCTCGTCCCGAAAAGTTCCTTCTTATTTTTTTCTCATCGAAAGACCTCATATAGGAGAAGATGGGCGTCGGAGAGCCACCAGGGGGGCCATGAGGTAGGGGGCGCGCCCTAGGGGGGGGCGCCCCCACCCTCGTGAGCAGGGTGTGGGCCCCCTGGCCTTCATCTTTGGCGTGGATCTTTCTTTATTTCTTTTAAGACGTTCCGTGGAGTTTCAGGACTTTTGGAGTTGCGCAGAATAGGTCTCTAATATTTGCTCCTTTTCCAGACCAGAATTCCAGCTGCCGGCATTCTCCCTCCTTATGTAAACCTTGTAAAATAATAGAGAATAGCCATAAGTATTGTTACATAAAGTCCATAATGCGATAAATATCGATATAAAAGCATGATGCAGAATGGACGTATCAACTCCCCCAAGCTTAGACCTCGCTTGTCCTCAAGCGAAAAGCCGATAACAATAAATATGTCCTCATGTTCAGAGGTAGCGGCGTCGATAAAAATAAAATACGGACATGAAGGCATCATGATTATTCTCATAACAACAACATATATAGATTTTGTCATATGATTACTTATGTTCAAGTGATGATCTATTCACAATGCAAGAGTATAAATCATAAACCTTATTGGGCTCCGACAAACTATAATCTCAGTCATTGAAGCAATTGCAATTTATCATAACATCGGAAAGAGTCTATGTCAGAGCTAAAATGCAAGTCCACATACTCAACTATCATTTAGTCCTCCATAATTGCTAACACTCATGTGATATTTGTGGTTATGGAGTTTTAATCGGACATAGAGAAAGATAGGGGCTTATAGTTTTGCCCCACAACCTTTTACCTCAAAGGTAATGTCAACAATAATGGTTCATGCTCCCCTACATCCAATTATATATATATATATATATATATATATATATATATATATATATATATCATGTTCTTTCCAACTTGCTGAGCTTGCCAAAGGATAAAATGAAAAAGAAAAGGTGAAGATCACCATGACTCTTGCATAAGGTAGAAGATAATAATAAAGGATAGGCCCTTTGCATAGGGAAGCAGAGGTTGCCATGCGCTTTTATGGTTGGATGCATAAAATCTCAATGCGAAAGAACGTCACTTTATATTGCCCCTTGTGATATGAACCTTTATTATGCAGTCCGTCGCTTTTATTACTTCCACATCACAAGATCGTATAAAGCTTATTTCTCCCACACCAATAAATCATACATATTTAGAGCAATTTTTATTGATTTGCACCGATGAAAACTTACTTGAAGGATCTTACTCAATCCATAGGTAGATATGGTGGACTCTCATGGCAAAACTGGTTTAAGGATATTTGGAAGCACAAGTAGTATTTCTACTTGGTGCTGAGAATTTGGCTAGCATGAGGGGGAAAGGCAAGCTCAACAAGTTAGAGGATCCATGACAACATACTTTATCTCAGATATAAGAAAGACATAACTCATTACGTTGTCTTCCTTGTCCAACATCAACTCTTTAGCATGTCATATTTTAATGAGTGCTCCCAATCATAGAAGATGTCAATGATAATATATCTATATGTGAAAACCTCTCTTTCCTTATTTCTTCCTATTAATTGCAACAATGACCAAAGCTATGTCTGCCAACTCCCAACAACTTTTAATCATCATACTCTTTCTATGTGAAGTCATTACTCTCACTAATATCAATATGAACTTTTTGTTTCTTTTTGTTCTTTTTCTCTTTTCTTTTATTCACCCAAGATCATGGCAAAATAATCAAGCCCTTGACTCAACACTAATCTTTATTATATATAACTCACGGACTCGATTACATAGAGAGATCATAAAGCAAAACTCAAAACTAGATCATGCCATAAACTTTATTCTACTAGATCAAGATACCATTAATAGGATCGAACTAAGAAAAACGGTAAAGATAGGAGTTGTGATTGTGATACAATACCGGGGCACCTCCCCCAAGCTTGGCAGTTGCCAAGGGGAGTGCCCATACCCATGTGATTATATCTCCTTGGTTGGTGAAGAAGGTGGTGGTGATGTTGGCTTAGTTGATGGCTTAGGCTTCTCCCTTAATTTGCGCTTGAGGACGGCATTTTGCTCCCTCAGATCATCAATCTCCCACTCCAGGGTTAATATATTTTTGCATAGGTCCTGCTTATTTTCCTGCAAGAGACGAAAAGGGATAAACTCGAACTTGGGTTTCTTTACCCTATCAGGGAGACTTGACTTTTTGAACTCCACGTGCATGTCCCCAGGTTGAGGTAATGGTGCTTCATCTTCATCTGAGATCGTCTCCTCCTTCTCCTTGGGTTCATAGTCCTCTTCTTCCTCCGTGGTCCATCCATTATGTTCCACATCTCCATAGACCTTTGGATTTGCTAAGTAATCATCCACATAGCTTTCTCCTTCCGAATCCTGGGAAGACATGTTGATTTAATCTGCAACGGGACAGCTCAAAACAAAGACAGGAGGTTTTTGCGTGATACGGGAGTCAAAACCTTCGGGAGAATATATAATGAATTTTTACCGACCAAAATACGTAATGTGCAAGAAAACGTAGTCCGAAAAGCACACGAGGTGCTCACGAGGTAGGGGGGCGCGCCCAGGGGGTAGGGCGCGCCCACCACCCTCGTGGGGCCCTCGTGTCCTTCCCGGACTGCTACTTATTTTTCTATTTTTCTAAATATTCCAAAACAGAGAAATATTGCCTTAAAAATTGTTTTGGAGTCGGTTTACTTACCGTACCACATACCTATTCCTTTTCAGAGTCTGAAACGTTCCAGAAAGTGTCCCTTATGTATTCTTCCGGTGTTACAGTTTCAATAATATTGGTTTCAACATTTATGGGATTACCTGAGATATAATGTTTAATTCTTTGACCATTTACCACCTTCGGATTTGTGTCCTCGAAATTGTTGATTTGTATGGCACCGGAACGATAGACCTCTTCGATAACATAGGGGCCTTCCCATATAGAGAGAAGTTTTCCTGCAAAAAATCTTAAACGAGAGTTGTATAGCAATACATAATCACCTACATTAAACTCACGCTTTTGTATCCTTTTGTCATGCCATCTTTTAACTTTTTCATTAAACAACTTGGCATTTTCATAAGCTTGGGTTCTCCATTCATCAAGTGAGCTAATATCAAATAACCTCTTCTCACCGGCAGGTTTAAAATCATAGTTAAGCTCTTTAATAGCCCAATATGCCTTATGTTCTAGTTCGAGAGGTAAGTGACATGCTTTTCCATAAACCATTTTATACGGAGACATACCCATAGGATTTTTGTATGCAGTTCTATAAGCCCATAACGCATCATCAAGTTTCTTAGACCAATTCTTTCTAGACCTATTAACAGTCTTTTGCAAAATTAATTTGAGCTCTCTATTGCTCAACTCTACTTGACCACTAGACTGTGGGTGATAAGGAGATGCAATTCTATGATTAACACATATTTAACAAGCATTTTACGGAAAGCACCATGAATAAAGTGTGAACCACCATCGGTCATTAAGTATCTAGGGACTCCAAACCTTGGGAAAATAACTTCCTTAAGCATTTTAATAGAAGTGTTATGATCAGCACTACTAGTTGGAATAGCTTCTACCCACTTAGTAACGTAATCAACAGCAACTAGAATATGTGTGTATCCATTAGAGGCAGGAAAAGGTCCCATATAATCAAAGCCCCAAACATCAAACGGTTCAATAACAAGTGAATAATTCATAGGCATTTCTTGACGTCTACTAATATTACCAATTCTTTGACATTCATCACAAGACAAGACAAACTTATGGGCATCCTTGAAGAGAGTAGGCCAATAAAAACCAGATTGCAATACCTTATGTGTAGTTCTATCTCCAGCGTGGTGTCCTCCATAAGACTCGGAATGACACTTGCGTAGGATCTGTTCCTGTTCATGCTCGGGTACACAACGTCTAATAACACCATCTACTCCTTCCTTATAAAGATGTGGGTCATCCCAAAAGTAATGTCTCAAATCATAGAAGAACTTTTTCTTTTGTTGGTATGTGAAGCTAGGTGGTATAAACTTAGCAACAATATAATTAGCATAATCAGCATACCATGGAGTACTACGAGAAGTACTTATAACATTTAATTGTTCAGGGATTGTGTAAAGCGTCGTCAAGGATGTCCACCCACCCGCCGCCCCCCTAACCCTAGCCACCCACGACCACCGACGATCTCCACGTCCCACCGTGGGTGTTGCCATCTGATCGGGGCATTCTCTCCGGCGTCCCGTCCTCCCTCTGCTGGTTATTTTCTTCCTCATGGCGGTCCATGCGGCGATCTCCATGGGCTTGGACTTCACCCCGGGTATGAAGTTGTCCCAAGAGATCCAGCGCACCTTTGGCAGATCGGTTCATCCATCGAGGGACACGGGGCACTTCATCATGGTGGTCTCCTTTGCCAGACATTCTTTTCGTCTGGATGAGGAGAATGTTGGTCTGGCGCTGACACATCCATCTGAGAATGTTGGTCTGGCGATGAGGTTATGTTTTCGTTCTGGTCACGTTAAAAAGAACTGTTCCGATCAGCCGCCTGACACATCCATCTGGGTCCCCAAAATCCCATCGAGCGGCTTTGGAGCTCGCCCCAACAGGGAGGACTCGCTTGCCTCTTCGGTTTCCAATACAACTGCAACACCGCAGCCAAAACCCCAATCGTCTCCCTGTCCTTCCCTGCAACCCAGCTCCCCTCCTTCGCCGCCCCAATCTGACGCTCCTTCGCCTGCATCGTCTCCCACCAGTTCGCCGCTTCAGGATAGGCAACCAGCTTCCCCAATGGCGGTGTATGCCATTGACCCTCATCGCTTCCTCCCTGCGGGCTTTGATGTGGTAGATGGTGGGGAGGACAGGCTGCCACGCACCTACTACTCACCTGCGGTCCCGCCACCATGGCGGCATGAGCAGTTCATGGTGGCAATCGTCGAGCCCCTCCCTCCGGCTCACTTGGTGGCAACCCGGCGAGAGCAGGTTCTGAACTT